>NC_058130.1:787150804-787192691 GCF_016433145.1 Gracilinanus agilis | reverse complement strand
TAGAGGCAGAGGCTTGGCTAAGTTGAACTTCATAAGACCTGTGCTTGCTAGCCACCTAGGTAACCACCTAGAGAACAAATCACTCACTAGCCCATATCCTTCTATCATCTGTGGATTCAGAGTCAGCTTGGCAGACTTAGCCAACAGAGCCTGGCAGGCCCAAGTGAGGCTTAGCAGCCCTTTAATATTACCAATCTGCCTCCTATTTTACAACACATCCAAATCATGTCCGCATCAACCCATGTTTCTTCTGTGTTCCCACTCCTGTATTTCTTCTTCTGAATGTGAGTAGCTTTCTTTTCCATAAGTTCCTCAGAATTTTCCTGGGTCATTTTGTTGCTGCCAGTACAGAAGTCCATTACATTCGATTTTATCACAGTGTATCAGTCTCTGTGTACACTGTTCTCCTAGTTCTTCTCTTTTCACTCTGCATCAATTCCTGGAGGTCTTTCCAGTTCACATGGAATTCCTCCAGTTTATTATTCCTTTGAGCACAACATCACCAACAGATACCACAATTTGTTCAGCCATTCCACAATTGATGGGCATACCCTCATTTTCCAGTTTTTTTGCCACCAGAGAGTGTGGCTATAAATATTTTTGTACATGTCTTTTTCCCTATGATCTCTTTGGGGTACAAAACCAGCAATGGTATGGCTGGATTAAAGGGCAGACAGTATTTTATTGCTCTTTGGGCATAGTTCCAAATTGCCATCCAGAATGGTTGGATCAACTCACAACTCCACCAACAATGTATTAATGTCCCAATTTTGCCACATCTCCTCCAACATTCATTACTCAAACCTGCTATCATTTTAGCCAATCTTCTAGGTGTGAGGTGATGCCTCAGAGTTGTTTTGATTTGCATTTCTCTAATTATTAGAGATTTAGAATACATTCTCATGTGCTTATTGATAGTTTTGATTTCTTTATCTGAAAATTCCCTACTCATGTCCCCTGCCCTTTTATCGATAGGAATAAGTATTTTGATTTTTCATCCTCTGTCCTTCAGATTTCCCATGAATCAGGAGAGATTAGGAGCAACTTCTAGCATTTTGGATGCTGCTTTGCTGAGAGCATGAAACATTAACTCATTTATTGCTGGTTTATTATAAGGTGACTAGAGGATTTCTTTAAGGAGATTTCTAAACTACAAGATGTGAGGCTTTTCTAGAGAAATTGATTACAATAATAAAAAAGTGTTGGTCAGAAGGGAGTCACACAGGAGTGGTTGATTAGGGTTTCCATCCTTCCTGTGGCCTGTTTTCCAGGTCACAGGATCTAATGCATGACCTTGTCATCTGCATGGATTCAATGGATCCTTGTCCCCTCTGTGGCCCTCGGCACTATTTCATTGAACCACAACAATATTTCTTTGCCAATAATTCAGTTGTGTAACTCTTGATGACTACATAGACCATACTATCCATGGAATTTTCTTGGCAAATGTGCTGGACAGCTTTGCCATTTACTTCCCTGTTAGATTAAGACAAACAAAAGGTAAGTTACTTAGTAAAGGTCTCATAGCTAGTAAAAATCTGAGTCTGAAATGGAATTTAGGTCTTCCTGACTCCATTCCCTGGCCTTTATGTACTGCATTGCTTAACTACCTCCTTCTTGGCCTGTATGAGATTGTTTTAATGATTACCACTTTGTAACATAGGTTGAGATCTGATAAGGCCAATCCATCTTCCTTCACATTTTTTTCATTTATTCCTTTGATATTCTTGACTTTTTGTTCTTCCAGATGTATTTTAAAATTTTAAATTTTTTTCCAGATTTCTTGGTGATATGATTTTTAACATTTTTCTTCTGACATTTTTCAATCCATGTTTTCTTTCTGTCTCTTTCATATTCTTTCCCCATCCCCAAGAAGGCAAGCAATATAATATAGGATGTATTATTGTTATATAATGCATTTTACATGTTTGTGATGTGAAACAAGACATATGGCTTACACTAGAGAAAATGCATAGAGGAAATAAAGAAAAGAATGGAATGTTTCTATCTGTATTCAGACTCCATTCCTTCTATGGTGGTGGATATCTTTTTTCATCATGAGTACCTAGGATCCTTTCTTTGATGATAACAGTTAAGTCATTCACATTTGATCATAGTACATCATTATTGGTACTGTGTATATAGTATATTCTTCTCACTCTGCTCACTTTACTTTGTGCCACTTTGTATATCTTTCTAGGCTTTTTGTGATCATATTGTTTGTCATTTCTTGTGATACAACAGAATTCCACTACAATCATGTGCCACAACTTGTTCAACCATTCCCCAGTTGAGGGACATCCATTCAATTTCTAGTTCTTTGTCACCACAAAAAGAGCTGCTACTTTTATGTGTCTTCCTAAGAGTTATTGTCTGAGCATATTAGATATAAGGTCAATAAATTGCTGGGACTGTACACAGGACATTATTAGCTATTAGGAAACGTGCATTGAGTATGTGGGTTTTGTTAATCAATATTTTTTGTTAACTGTCAAAAGCCCATAAAAACAACCATAAACATCTACAATATATCTAATCACAAACTGGGTGTTTTGGGATCACTGACTTTGTTTATCCTTGAATAAAGTCAGTTTTCAGGGTAAAATTGCAACCCAGAGATTTTGTCATTTCTTACACCCCAAATTAATAGTAAAAAGAGTAAGGACTGATATTCTTTTTCATTTTTAATATTTATTTTTTTAAACCTTTAACTTCTGTGTATTGGCTCCTTGGTGGAAGAGTGGTAAGGATGAGCAATGGAGATCAAGTGACATGCCTAGGGTCACACAGCTGGGAAGTGTCTGAGGCCAGATTTGAACCTAGGACCTCCTGTATCTAGGCCTGGCTCTCAATACACTGAGCTACCCAGCTGCCCCTAAGGACTGATATTCTTGAGAGACACTCTTTTTTAATTAAAAAAAATTTGTTAATTGACTGGTCAAGACATTTAACTTGGTCAATTGTCACTCTCCTCAATTTGGCAGGGTGGGAAAAAGAGAGGAAAAGAGGCTTCTTTCCTTTGGTGCAGGTTTGCATACCATCCATGACTTCCCACTCATTTCCTCTCCTTGACATCTTAACATATCTGTGATTAGTAATCAGCCACACAGAAGGTGGGCATAGAGACCTCAACCCCTCTATAATTACTTCATCACAGGAATATATGGGTCTTTTTCCTAACAAAGAAAACATTAGCAACCTCTTTTCTCCTTGGCATCTTTTCAGAGTCTTAACAAAAGAAGGGAGGCCCTAACCCTGTTTCATAGCCTGGGGAGAAACTTTTTAATTCTGATGTTAGAATTAGACTGTTCCTTGAGGACTAAATGGAAAATGCTTTAAAATATCCTAATTCAATATTAATTTCTGCAAAAGCTAGTGTATTTTGGCTGAAAATCAACCAATAAAATGTAAACTGGTTAGAATAATTCCTTAATCAATTTTAAAAGATCCTTGAGTATTTGTATCAGCAAAAAAAGCAGATGATCCCAGATAGAAGGTAGCTTGAAATTAGAGGAAGAATATGTCATGACCTGTGCAGCTATAGATAAGAAGCTAAAGTTCCTGAAGTTCAGCCATTTAGGTTGTTGTTGAATCTAGTGTCAAGTAATCCTTGATGGGAATTGATAGTGACTGTTGGAAATGGGAGCGTTTCCTCACAACTCTTGGTCTCCCACTTCCCCATTGTTCAAGGGATGTCACTGAGAGCATCCAAAGTTTGGGAAATTTGAAGTTCTTAGGTTGAGCCCACTGTATTGGTAGCAGCATCCAAATTAGCATCAACATGATCAAAACAGCAGTTGTTATCAAAACTGGGGGAAACAGTCCATGCATGAGAGGGGAACTTGGAAAGTATCCAGAGTGAATGTCATGATATACTAATTAGGATTCAAACATCACCCAAACAGATAAATATAACTATCTTAGATTAATGTAGATTATTATTCAAGTGAATCATTCCAGGTATAGAAAGTATAAGGTTGTGCTCCAGAAAAATCTTGCCTCTGGAATCTCATTTATTCTTGATCTGTCCCTGGGTATTTCTGTCTGGCTTCAGGAGAATCACATAACATTTGGGAATAAAGATGCAGCCCAGTAGCCCAGCACTGGAGGCCAAGATGGAGAAGATCTCCACAATCACCATGGCCTTCCCTTTGGTACTCTGATATGTGGGCAGAAAAGTGGCCCAGACACTGCAGAACACCAGCATGCTGAAGGTGATGAACTTGGCTTCATTGAAGGTATCAGGCAGGTTCCTGGCCAAAAAAGCTACAATAAAGCTTCCCAAAGCCAGAAGGGCCATGTAGCCCAAGACACAGTAAAAGGCAAAGGCAGAACCCTCATTACATTTAAGGATGATGTGGCCATATTGAGAGTGTGTGTCTGCCTCTGGAAAGGGGGGGGAGGTTCCCAACCAAATGCCACAGAAAGTCACTTGCAACCCTGAGCAGATGAGGACAACATAGACAGACACTCTAGGATGTATGAACATGCGGATCCTGCTTCCTGGCCTGATACCCTTGAAAGCTAGAACCACTATGATGGTTTTGGCTAAAATGGAAGAAACAGCCACCGTGAAGACAATTCCAAATACTGTTTGTTGTAGGAGGCAGGTGGCAGTGGTGGGATGGCCTATGAAGAGCAGGGAGCAGAGGAAACAGAAGATAAGGGAGATGAGGAGAGTATAGCTGAGAGTCCTGTTATTGGCTTTGACTATGGGAGTGTCTTGGAACTTCACAAAGACCCCCAAAACCAGAACTGTCAGTAAAGAGAAGGAGACAGCCATACAGGCCAATGCCATCCCCACAGGTTCTTTCACATTCAGGAAGGTGACAACCTTGGGGAGGCAGAAATCTCTCCATTTATTTGGATATTCATCCTCTGGGCACTTTGTACAATGTTCAATATCTGCAAGAGAAAAAGAAGGATCCAAAGTTTTGGTTAAAACAATTATTTCTATATCCAGATATAGGAAAAAAGGCTTGCTAGCTGCAATGCCTCCTTACGACTCCAGAGGTCAAGAGGTCTCCATCTGTCTTTGCTGAGATTTACTGTCTTCAGTAAATAAAGTGGCACCTAAGGCTAGACCCAGTTTTTCCATGTCCTTTTTCATTGGCTGGTCTTAGATCTCATTGTTCCTCTGTAATCCTTTTATCCTTAACTGATGTCATCTGTTACTTTTTTATCCATTCTTTTAGTCCAATAAACTTGGAAAGTGGAGGCTTTTAGTATCAAATGTAAAGGTCAGTTTGGTGTGGTTTTGTAATATTGTACATCAACAACTCTAGCAAAAGATTGCGGTATTAATCTTTCTTCATTTCTTCAAGCTCTTGATTGACACCCTCCCATAATGAATTTGTGTGAGTTTTATCATGTTTTGCAGATGCTTATGCATTTTGTCTCCTTCACAAGAATGGGAGCTCTCTGAATTCAGGAATTATTTCCATTTTGACTTCATTTCGCCACCATTGATCACCAGTCTGTCACATGAGACTATTGAGTGACTGACTGATGATTTATTGCATAGGTGGCATATTTCTTATGGACAAATCCTCTTTTGTTTTGTAACTGGTAGACCACATTGTACTGTTTGCATCCTGCTCTGGAACTTTAAAAATATTTCTAGAATAACTCTATAGTTCATCAGAAGATTTTGGCTTCACTCTCTAACCATTGCTCTTATTTATGGATCTGGTTTCAGATGAACATCTGCTCGTGACTGAACCAGTGTTGAAGCCAAAATTAGGATCTTCAGAGATCATCTTTTCAACACATTTTATTTCAAACATGAAATCAAGGGAAATTAAATGATCCTGTGAGGTTACCAATGGGCCATCCACAGACTGATACCCATTGCTCCTGACTAACGGTACAATATTCAACTCATGTATTATGTTTGATCCACAGGGTGACACAAAAAGTCAGACACACTAGAGAATGCTAAAAGCAGCAGTCCTTTAATTTCATGAATTATTTTAGACAATATAAAAAAGGTAAAGATAAGGATAGAGGCTGGGACTAGATGGACCTGTGGCATCACTGCTAAAGGGAACTCACCAATTTGGAATTCCCTCTTACATTGCAGGTCAGCACCTAAAGTAAACCTTATGGTCTTACATTGTTCTAGAACAGTGAGGGGTTGGGTGACTTCTATGGGATTAAAAAATATTTTTCAGATGGAGGAAATGAAGGGGATATGATTGGGGATATAGGCTCTAAATGATTACTCAGTAAAACTCTAAATAATATGGAAATAGGTCTCAATCAATGACACATGTGAAACCCAGGGGAATTGTGTGTTGACTATGGGAGTGGGGTAACCATGAAAAAATTCTCTTAATCAATTAAATAGAAATCTTTAATTAATTAATTAATTTTAAAAATTAGAGCAGTGGATAGAGATTGAAGCCAAAATCTTCTGATGAACTATAGAGTTATTCTAGAAATATTTGTAAAGTTCCACAGCAGGATTCAAACAGTACAATGTAGTCTGCCAAGAATTATACCTCATGGACTTTACCAAGTCAGGGGAATATCTCTGAATTTCAGTAGAGGGACTAGTTCTCCCATTCAAATCAATAATTATCTGCAGAGAGCATGCATGGTTTGCTTTAGCAAGTCATGTAACTATCAATAGAGTGGAATTACAATACATACTTTATCTTCAAGTCAATTGGAAAGCAAGTGAAATGTATTTCCATTGTTGAGCACCTCTTATCAAACTCTCATTTTCTCCAGAAGTATCTGGGTATTTAGACATTTTTTCTCTGTGGGAAGAAGTTGAGAAGTTCTAAAACCTAATCATATGAATTCTTAGAATTGTAGCCCTAGAGAGAAAGTTTTGGTTTTTTTTCCCTTGGCCTGGGATAGAGATTTGCATTTTTGGATGGACATAGGCACTTGGTAAGAAGCACAGTTAAAGCCACATACAAAGTTTGGAAGTGGATCATGCCTGGCATTTGCAAAGACTGAGTGTGGGGAAGAAATGGGAGAGATATAGTGAGAGAAAGAAGATGAATGAGAGGAAGATGAAGAGAGGGAGGGAAATAGGAGCAAAGTAAATGGAGGCAGAGAGATAAAGAGAAAGAGACAGAGATAGAGATGAATAAAATGTTAGAGACAGAAAGAGAAGGGAAGACAGAACAGAGAGAGGGAGAAGGGAGAGGGAGGAAAGAACATATTGATGGCTGTAGCTGTAATTTGCAAAAGTTTCCAGGTTATGTCCCTAATATTGGTGTCAGAAGAACTGAAGGGTGGACTTAATTGCTCTCTTTACTGTTCCTTTTTTTGTAGCTATCAGGCATCTGGTTCCTGATATTAGCTTCCTTAATCTAACATTCACATCCCATAAAATTTTATCTCTTCTAGCATAAATCTGCTCTTCCAGGTAATCTTGACTGACACCATAGTCCCAGCTATTGTAATGATGGAGAGCAGCACAGTATCAAGAGGACATCTGGAGACTTCTGGGTTAAGATGGTGGCAGAGTAGAGTAAGGATGACTTTCTCTCCTTACAAACAGATATATCATACCTCCAAAGGACAAGAAAACAAATCCAAATGAAAGAAGGGACCACACAATAGGGTCCAGAATCGAAGGTACGTGAGATTTGGGCACTTCCATGCTATAAGGGGAGGTGGAATAGCTCCCATCAAAATGTGAGCGGATCAACCCTCCCTGACCCCACCCACAGTACCAGAGGCAGAGGTTGCTTTCCAGAGTTAGAGCCAGAGGGGGCACAAAATCTAGCTCCTAGGCAGGAAGCTAACTGGCACCACTAGAAGCTTGCCCCTGAGAGCAGCAAGACCTGAAACCCCAGGTGACTGGAAAACTCAGACCTTGGAGAGTGGAGTGGGGCTGAGAGAGGCAGCTGCAGTACCCAGCATGCTCAGACTCAGGGGAAAAGCCCAGGTAGAGGAGCAAAGATGGCCCAAGTTCTGGGCTCTGGACAGCTGGCTAGGAACATGGGGGCTCAACCCTGAAAACAGATAGACCAGAGATCCCAGGAGGGTCCCCAGAGAAACCAGGAGACTCACAAAGTAGCAGAGCCCAATTTTTGGGACAAAACTCCACTGTTTGACAAAAACTGTTGGAAAAATTGGAAAACAATATGGGAGAGATTAGGCTTAGATCAACATCTCACACTCTACACCAAGATAAATTCAGAATGGGTGAATGACTTGAATATAAAGAAGGAAACTATAAGAAAATTAGGTGAACATAGAATAGTATACCTGTCAGATGTATGGGAAAGGGAAATTTTTTAAACCAAGCAAAAGTTTGAAAAAATTACAAAATGTAAAATAAATTATTTTGATTATATTAAATTAAAAAGGTTTTGTACAAACAAAAACAATGCAACCAAAATCAGAAGGGAAACAACAAATTGGGCAAAAATCTTTATAACAAAATAACTCTGATAGAGGTTTAATTACTCAAATATACAAGGAGCTAAATCAATTGTATAAAAAAAAAAACAAGCCATTCCCAATTGATAAATGGGCAAGGGACGTGAATAGGCAATTTTCAGGTAAAGAAATCAAAACTATCCATAAGCACATGAGAAAGTGTTCTAAATCTCTAATAATCAGAGAAATGCAAATCAAAACAACTCTGAGGTACCACCTCATACTTAGCAGATTGGCTAAAAGGATAGCAGGGGAGAGTAATGAATATTGGAGGGGATGTGGCAAAATTGGGACATTAATGCATTGCAGGTGGAGTTGTGAACTGATCCAACCATTCTGGATGACAATTTGGAACTATGCCCAAAGAGCTCTAAAAGACTGCCTGACCTTCGATCCAGCGATAGCATTGCTGGGTTTGTATCCCAAAGAGATCATAGATAAACAGACTTGTACGAAAATATTTATAGCTATGCTTTTTGTGGTAGCAAAAAACTGGGAAAAAAAGGGATGCCCTTCAATTGGGGAATGGCTAAACAAATTTCAGTATATGCTGGTGATGGAATACTATTGTGCTCAAAGGAATAAAGAACTGGAGGAATTCCATGTGAACTGGAAAGACCTCCAGGAATTGATGCAGAGTGAAAGGAGCAGAGCCAGAAGAACATTGTACACAGAGACTGATACACTGTGGTAAAATAGAATGTAATGGACTGGCAGCAATGCTATGATCCATAACAATTCTGAGGGATTTATGGAAAAGAATGCTACCTACATTAAGAGTAAGAACTACAGGAGAGGAAACACAGAAGAAAAACAACTGCTTGAACACATGGGTTGATGCGGGCATGATTGGGGATGTGGACCTGAAACAACCATGCCAATGCAACTATCAATATATCTAAATAAGTCTTGATTGATCACACATGTTAAAACCAGTGGAAATGTGTGTTGGATATGGGGGGGAGTAAAGGGAGGTGAAGGGGAAAGTAAAAACAAAAATCGTGTAATCATGGAAAATTTTTCTAAAAAAATAAAAAAAAAGAACACCCAATTCGCTCTGCAGAGGCATGTATAGTGGTGATGGTCACTGCTCTGTATTTGAACATGAAACCAACTTGTTTTAATGATGTTTGAAGATTCATCTTAGACTAAACATCTCACCTTAAATCACTCAACCTAAATAATGCTGTATATCCTGAGACACTCAGACTGCCTCATTTCAATCAGCCCCTTTGATTTCCTGCAGGACTGGAATTCTGCTTCCAGGGATGACTTCATCCAGGCTTCCACTTCAGCTAGAATATCTATATACATAAAATTATAGATATATATACACTGACATATTCATACAAATATACATAAATACATACCCTGTTGACACTAACCATTATTTCCAGGACAAGAATAAGGGCTCTTTTTAGTTCCTCAAGGAAAAAAGACATAAAATAATTTTATCCCTTTATATCACACTTCTCATTGCATCATGACTTCAAAGGACCCTTCCCATGATTACTTTTGTCAGAAAATTTCTCCAATTTTCTTTGACCTCATACACTCTCTTCCTCTGACAGTGATAGTCCTGGGGGTTTGTAGGTGACTGTATAAGAATAACCTATCAGTTATTTTCTATATTAGGAATTATGTAAAGTGAGACCAGTGCAGAAACTTACTATTCTGACTGGAAATCTCCCCTTCTGGGCATGGAGAGCAGTCAAAGCAGCAGGCAGGCTGCCCTTCCAAAGGGATCTTCCTAAATCCAGGACCACAATTGTTACTGCATACTGCACAGGGAACCTACGAGAATAACAGGAGAGTTAAATATGCATCTTTTACTGAGAGCTACTGACATTTGGGGTAGAAAAATGGAATCTTATATATGTAACCTCTGTTTGATAGCTACCCCATAGATAGGTAAGTTGTAGTGTAGATAGAATATTAAGCTCCAAGTTAGGAAGATCTGAGGCACATAAGATCGGTGACCCTATACAAATTAATTTACCTTTGCCCCAGTTTCCTAAACTTTCAAAAAAGCTTAATAATAACAATACCTCAAAGGACTGTTGGAAGCATAAAAATATTTTTAAAAGCACTTGGAACACACTAGGTGCTTAATAAATGTCTCTTCTCTTGCCCCTTCCTTTTTATATGTATTTTTATGTAATATGTGTTTCATATTAGTCATTTTGTGTAAAAGATCTCAAATGGAAAAAAGACCAAAAAAATGACAGAGGGGACTACAGAAACTAGGAAAGGAAATGTCTAGGATATTTCCATATTAGACTGTACACTAGGGAAAGAGCAGGTCTTAGGCCCCCTAAAAACTTTGAGTCACAGATCCAGTGTGCAATTAGAAAGGGGAAGTGTGCCCATGGATGACCTTCTCAGCTAAGGGTTGATCCTAGGCTCTATGTTGTTCCATGAGAGGAGCACTTTCAGTAAAAAACAAAAAAAAAACCAACAAAAAAAACAACATTGTGGCTTCCATCCTGAGTGTTTGTATTGTCTGGGCACTAGTTTCTATCCTAGTCTGAGTTCTACAGAGAAATAATCAGGACAGGATTCCCTAACAGAAAAGAAGCTGAAATTCTGTCATTCTGAACCAGCAAAGCTTCCCAAATGGTTGATAGTCATTGTACTGTTGCTTAAATGACTCAGTCATTCCACTGTTGCTCAAATCCAAAGGCAAGATTTGAACTGAGTACCTCCTGCCTTTCTGCTTGGCTTTCAATCCACTGAGCCACCAAAGTGCTCCCCAAACAAAGTATTTCTTGAAAAATAAGTGGCTTCTGAAACATCCTGAGGAGAAGAAAAATTAAAGTTTGTACTACTGAAATTCTGTGATGAAGACCAGACCCAAACATCCCTATTCCTGAAGTATTTTTCTTTTATTTTTAAAAATTTCAGCCAATTACTTGTCTTTTTAAAAAAATACTTTCTGTCTTGGGATCAGTACTATGTACTGCTTCCAAGTCAGAAGAACAGTAAGGCTTAGGCATTAGGGGTTAAGTGACTTGCCTAGGGTAGCATAGCTAGGAAGTGTCAGGTCAGATCGACTCTAGATCCTCACATCTCTAGGCTTAGCTCTCAATCCACTGAGCCACTTATCTGCTCCCCTCAGCCCCATTACTTGTAAACACTATTTTTATAGCACTTTAAACATTTTTTAAATCCTAAATTCTCTCACTCTCTTCCCCCATCAGTGATATGGTAAGCAATGTGAAAAATATTTTAAATGTAAAATCATGTAAAACCTTTTTTAGTATTAGCCCTTTTGTGGAAGAAAATGAGAAGAAAAAATGAAGAAAGAAAATGAAATATAGTATGCTTTGGTATGATCTGTAATATCATTTTCTGATAAGAAAATAGAGAGCAAATTGAGTGACAACCAACAGTTTGGAATTTCGAACCTCACCCAAATACCATGAGCCAAGAGGCAAGAGACAGTTGCTTCCAACACTATAAAAAGGCATGAACTAGCCATTCTGGCTGGCAATTTGGAATCATGCTCAAAGGGCTATAAAAGAATGCCTGACCTTTGATCCAGCCATACCATTGTTGGGTTTGTACCCCAAAGAGATCATAGATAAACAGACTTGTACAAAAATATTTATAGCTGCGCTTTTTGTGGTGGCAACAAATTGGAAAAGGAGGGTATGTCCTTCAATTGGGGAATGGCTGAACAAACTATGGTATATGCGGGTGATGGAATACTATTATAGGCGAACTGGAGAGACCTCCAGGAACAGATGCAGAATGAAAGGAGCAGAGCCAGAAGAACACTGTACACAGAGACTGATATACTGTGGTAAAATTGAATGTAATGGACCTCTGTACCAGCAGCAATACAATGACCCAGGACAATTCTGAGAGATCTATGGTAAGAACGCTGCCCACATTCAGAGGAAGGACTGCAGGAGAGGAAACATATAAGAAAAACAACAGCTTGAACGCATGGGTCAGGGTGGACATGATTGAGGGTGTGGACTCGAAACTACCACACCAATGCAACTACCAACAATTTGGAAATAGGTCTTGATCAAGGACACATGACAAAACTAGTGGAAATGTTCATCGGCCATGGGTGGAGGGAGTGCGGGGGGTGAAGGGGAAAGTAGGAGCATGAATCATGTAACCATGTTAAAAATGAATATTAATAAATGTTTTAAAAAAAAGGCATGAGCTGAGGCAAACAGGCTCTCAGTTGTGAGAATGGGGATGACACCAAGTGGCTGGGTGGGTAGGCCAAGCACCCTGCTCTAGTTATTTATATCCTGCTTGATTGATTATCACACTACCATTTACTGAGCTGGTAGATAAATACTTATTACCTGATTAACAAGAAGAACATCATCAACCTTCAGGTCATTGGTCAGGGCCAAGGTGCCTGGCCTGTCCATGGCCAGAGAGGAAGAGACATCTCTCCAGCCAACCAACACAACCTGATTATCAATGGATCATCCATCTCTATCATCAATAGTCTAGCATAGATTCCCAATACCTCAGTCCTCAACCTTGATCCTTCCCCTGAGTTATTATAATTAAATTCTTAAAGCTCATTTAGGTGAAGACTGATTTTATCCTAAAGATCAGTTTAATATTCTGGCACCTAGGGGAAGGGAATACTTTAGCTAAGTCACATTCAAAGGCATTATCCATTCATCATCAACATCTATCTTTATCATCAACAATTATCCAATCAATCCTAACATTTATCTATCAACTTAACCCCAAGACAGGTAGCCAGAGAAGCTGTGTGATTCAGTTCACAGCTTCTCACACAGTCACTTAGTCTTGGGCACTGTAGGTAGGAATTGGTGCTCAGCTGATCTACGAATATTTGGGGACCTTGTGTTCACTATCTCAACCTTGGTGTTCCCTTAGGCTTCCCATCCTTACTCAGCTTAGGTCCTTATACCATCTGAGGACCTTGGGCCATCTCTCTATCAGGCCCAATCCATAGGGCCCATGACAGATCTTCATCAGTTCTTTACCTGGAGGCAGATGACATTTTTCACTGTGTGTCCCTTGGGATCATCTTGGATCATTGTATTACTGAGAATAGCTAACTCATTTAGAGTTGTTCACTGAACAACATTACCATTACTGTGTTTAGTTCTCCTGATTCTGCTCACTTCACTCTGAAGCACTTCATGATAGTCTTCCCAAGTTTTTCTGAAATTATTCTAGTTGTCATTTCATATAGTATGATAGTATCCCATTACAATCATATATTACAATTTACTTGGCCAATCCCTAATGTTCACTCCCTCACTTTTTAATTCTTTGTCACTGCAAAAAGAGTTATTATAAATATTTTGTAATATATTTTTTATTTTTTATCCCTTTGGCACAAAACCCTAGTAATAATATTCTCTTAAGTATAATTGATTAGTTAATTAAATTAACTAAAGTAAAAGTTCTTCTTAAGAAGAAGGGTGTCCAGCTTAGTGAAAGAGTTTAAATTTACCTTGAGAGAGAAAAGAATGTCCAGAATTCCCAGAAACCCAATGGAAAGAACAGTTAGAAATACTAGACATTCTCTAGAGCTTCCTCTTTGGGGAAAAGTGTCTAGGGAGTTGAATCTGATCAATCTTGGAAGATTTTGTTGGTAGATAGCTTTTGGAAAACATCTTTATATCTGAGAAGATTATTAGAAAATCAACTGAATTAGAGAGATTTCCTGAAGCTGTTCTCTGGAACACTGCAGTGGCCAGCAGGGAGCATCAGAGGACATCAGAGAGCATCAGAGAGCAGTATCTGTGTAACCTGTCATGAGTTGAGTTGAATCTCTGTGGCTGGGCAGATACAGAGATACTGTCAAGCTGTAAATATATATAACTAAAGAAGTTTTAGAAGAATTATAATTAGTTTAATTTAGTAAGATAGATACCCTTATTAGATTGTAAGGGAGTCAAGCTAGGTCTGATTTCAAATTAGGCAAGAAGTAGTCCTTTGCAGGACAGAGAGGTTTTGTGTTTTGTTGAGTATTGATTATTTTAGGGATAATTACATTTTACAACTCATATCCTAACCTATTTCTATATCCTCTGTCTTGTCACTGCATCTTCTTATAGTTTAAATAAATAGGTTTTGTAGTAGTCTGTCTCCTGTCAGTTTCATCTACTGACAGAACCAGCTAGGGCCTACCAGCTATAACAGTATCTATACCGACTGACAATCAACTGGCCATAATCAATGTCAAGATCAATACCATCTATTACAATTCCTTGGTGAAAGATTTGTATGGTTTCACAGCCCTTTGGTCATAGTTCTATATTGCTCCCCAGAATAGTCAAATCAGTTTACAACTGCCCCATAGTGTATTGGTGTCTTAATTTTCCCATATACCATCCAACTTTTCTCATTTACTTTTTCTGTCATAATAGCCTTTCTGATTGGTGTGAGATGGTACCTCATAGTTGTTTTAATTTGTATTTATTTAATTAAATATTATAAAATTTATATTGGTTTAGATTATGTTTCTATGTAACTATAGACAGCTTTGATTACTTCATCTCAAAACTATCTGTTCATATCCTTTGATCATTTATCATTTGGGGAATAATGTGTAGCCTTTTATATTTGGCTCATTTTTCTATGTATTTGAGAAATGAAGCCTTTATTAGGAAAATTCCAATTTTAATAATTGTTATGATTACTATGTTTTATCTTCCATTCTGTTTCCTCCTCTTTATCCTCCTTTCTGTTTCTTTACTCTGACCATTTTCAAAAAGATGTACTTCTGACCATTATCTTCCCAATCTTCTCTCATCCCCCTTTCTTAAACTTCTTTCCTTCTCTTTTCCTGTAGAGAGAGGTAGATTTCTTTATCCAACTGAGTGTGTATGATCATCTCTTTTAGATCCATTTCTGATGAAAGTAAAGTTCAAATACTTTCCTCTCCATTTTCTCCACCAGCCATTCCACTTCAAAACTCTTTTGTACTCCTTTAATGTGACTATTCTAGGGGCAAAGAAAATAGGTTTATAGCCCATAAATTACCTAAGGAACCTAAGTATGACAATAAAAGGAAAAAGATGCATCATTGAGGAATTAGAGAAATATAAAATATAATTCCTGAAAATATTTGAGCTATATTGAAATGTTGACATTCAAAACTGAGTTAAGAAAGTCATAAAAATATTAACATAAAAGTACAATAAGAGACTAAAGAAAGATAAGTGTTTTTCTAATGTAGAGATATAATTCATATGTTATCTCTGAACTTTATTGTTTAGCATCATTATTGTAGATTAATTAGAATATACCTGGGTGTGGGTGTATAATTCTTGATGATCTCAAGGGAAGAGTGAAAAGATGTGAAGAGAAATACAATAGATGGGAAAGGAAGGCAGATTAGGGATATTTTCTCACATAACCAGTGTGCATAGGTTGATCTCTGTGCAAATATGAAACAAGGGTGAGGAGTGGCTGGCAATTCAATTTAATTCATATTTGAACTGCTCAGAAAAGGAAAAGATAGAAAAATAAAACACGAAGTCCTAATGAAGAACAAGAGAGAAGGTAGATTACAGGAGAGGTATGGCCTAAGCAAAATAAACGGTCACTAAGGACGGACAAAAAGATTTTTAACTCTTTTTGAAGTGGCAAAAAATGGGAATCTTAGGTGGCAACCCAAAATTGAAGAATGTCTGAATAAGTTGTGACTCATATAATTGGTTAGATAGCACCAAGTGAAGTGAGAAAAACAAGATGATCTAATTCTGAAAACACAAAAATATGGTAAAAACCAAAACAAACAAAACTTTGAAAGAATTAGGAACTCTGATCTTTGTAATAACGAACCTCAAATCCAGAGGATTAAAGATGAAATATGCTACTCAATTTCTGGTTCAGAGATGAAGAACCTGGAATGCAAATTCAGGCAAAATATTTTATGGACAGGACTAGTACAAAAATTTTATGCTTCATTTTTTAAAACATTTATTAATATTCATTTTTAACATGGTTACATGATTCATGCTCCTACTTTCCCCTTCGCCCCCCGCACTCCCTCCATCCACGGCCAATAGACATTTCCACTAGTTTTGTCATGTGTCCTTGATCAAGACCTATTTCCAAATTGTTGGTAGTTGCATTGGTGGCAGTTTATTATTCCTTTTAGCACAATAGTATTCCATCACACGCATATACTACAGTTTGTTCAGCCCTTCCCCAATTGAAGGACATATAATAAATAAATCAAGGATTGCTCTTTTGCTTAGAAGTATTAATATGAGATTTAAAATATTTCTGACCTTTGCATCCCACCAGCCCCACACTATGATATCTTCGCAGATTGTGAAATCTTGACGAAATGGAGCTTTCGGGAGAAACTGTCCCACTTTCACCAGAGCATCTGTCTCATTCTGAAAGAAAATATAATTCATAATGGCATATTGAGCCTCAGAACTTCTTGTCTCATCCACAAACATCTGATCACCAGCATTGTTGGTAAATTGGGTTTTCTTCAGGAAGGGGTGCAGCTGAAAAGGGAAAGGAATCCTACTTTTAGGTAGTGCCTGAGGGAAGGGCTCTCTTTGAAGTACAACCTTTGCATTATATCAGAGATACAGGACATTTTCGTAGTCTTTATTCATATTTGAGTGCCCTAGTTTTATTTGGAGGTCTGTTAAAATTTGACTTTCTACTGGGACACATAGAAAACACACTTCTGCAACCTGCAGCCTTACTTCCATCTCCACGATTCCTAATTTCAGTCTTGACTCTTAAGTATCTTTCACCTATTTTATCTAATCTATTGCCAAGATCTATTCATCTCACTTATGTAACATCTCTCAAATATGCTCTCCCTCCTCATCCACACCAACTAGATTCATTGGCTTTCTTTAACTTCTGCCTAAAATGTCATCTTCCGGAAGCTTTCTCAATTCTCTCTTAATTCTAGTGCTCTCACTCTCTGTTAATTCTTTCTATTTTTTCCCATTTGTTTTCTATATTATTTATTTGTATATATTTATTTTATTTTGGCCTTTCCCATTAGATTGTGACCTTCTTTAGGGTAGGTAGTATTTTTTTTAATTTTAAACCCTTAACTTCTGTGTATTGACTTACAGGTGGAAGATTGGTAAGGGTAGACAATGGGGTTCAAGTGACTTGCCCAGTGTCACACAGCTGGGAAGTGTCTGAGGCCGGATTTGAACCTAGGACCTCCTGTCTCTAGGCCTGGCTCTCAATCCACTGAGCTACCCAGCTGCCCCCAGAGTAGGTACTATTTTTGACTCTTTTCATATCCACAGAATTTAGTACTGTTCCTGGCACATCGTAAATGCTTAATAAATGTTTATTGATTTGTTGACTGTTTCACCATCCTTTTCTGTTCATTTATTTCAGAAGGTAGGCCAAGTGTAAGAAATTTAAAAGTATTGCTTCTGAATTTAATCTTCAATTATTCAAATTCTAATTTGTAAAGTTATATTTAGATAATTTTTCTGGCATAATTTTGAAGATATTCTTCTAGGTAAAGGACTCCAGTTTTTTGGAAATAAAGAATATCTTCTATATACACAATAAGAAAAAGGTAAAACATCAGAAGGTAATTTTTAGTTTAATGTCAACATAGGGTTCATAAGACTATATCTGAGAAGATGATGATTTTGGATGAGAGTAGTTTGGATTCCTGTACTTTCATCAGATTGGGTAACTGATGAGCAAACTCCTTCTTCTAATTCAAATCAGTGATTGCCTTATGAATTGGCAAATTATTCTTTTGGAGAGTAACATGGGATCTGTACTTGGATGAATTCCCTAGGATTACCTGGACTATGTCAAAAGCATGATTTGAACTCTAATCTTCGTAACTGAAAGATCCACTCTAACATTATTAGGAATCATTACCTCTATAGATCGTAACTTCAATTCTAAGATGGAGGCAACATATAGAGTGTATTTAAATGAGTGATAGTAAAATATATTTGCCTTACTATCTAGAGATTAGATAAATAGGGCTTTGAAATGAAAAGGATGAATTAGGGAGTACAAAGTCCATGAATATCTAACATGATAGATACCCAAAATTCATGGATAATTTTATGATATGATGATCTTTCAAGGTATGAATTGAGATTATATAGAGTAGTGATTATTGTATGTCCATTTGGCCCAGAAGACAGAACTTGTGGCAATGGCTAAAAATAAAAGAGAAGCTACTAATGGACATCAAGACACATTCCTATAGTCCCTGTTTTTGGGGAGGCTGATGCTGGTGGATCATTAAGGCCAGGAATTTTGAGTTGCAGTAGGCCTAAAGATGATTGGGTGTCTGAGCTAATTATGTCTGAGTTAATACTGTCCAAAATAATATGTAGAAATAAATAGTACAAATAAAACAAAAAAAAATGTTGAGTTCATCGGAGTAAAATTTCACCAGTCTATTTCCTGGCAGGTAGCCAAGGTCAGAGAGAGTAGTTCGAGTTTCCATAGTGATCAATATTAGGATCAAGCATATGAGTTATCATTACATGACTATCCCTTGACATGTATAAATATACAGATAGATAGTTTCAAGAATAAAATAAATAATAAAAACAGCATTCAGTTCTGGTTTTCACAAAGATGGAGCATTAGTTTCTATTGCCCCTTCTACAGAGACTAAGGATTCCATTACTGAATTTTGAAAGGGAATGGAATCATAGATTCAAGTTTAGCTGCCATATGGAAAAAGTAATTTAAAAGTCAGACAACCTGTGAGTGGTACAGAAAGGACCAATGTAACTTCTTTCCTGAAAGACTGAATCACTTAATTGTCATTAAAAATTTCAAGAGAATTTTGAGACAACTGAATTTACTGTAAATACTGTAAAGACATCCTGAGGAGAATTTTTGAGACTGATATCTGCACAGAGTGAACTAGTGGGACTCTGTTTCCATGAAGGTGAAAAAAGTCAAGAGCTTCCATTAATGGTGAGAGGAGATTTTACCCAGAGTCTTTTTCATCAGAGATATGTAATTAAAATGTTTCTCTGCCTAATTTTTGTTATGCGATAAATATAATGTATTGATGTGTAGTTAATAAGATGAATGTTTGTCTAATCCAGGACATGATGAAAGAGGTGGCTAAAAACCACCTCAGAAAATTTTTCACTAGCTGATAGAGTAGCTCATCCAATTGACTATTGGCTTCTTGTCAGCCAGAGTAGGACACATTATATCAAAATCAGTCTAACATAGGCTAATGTGAAATACTGTTTCAACAATTATAGGTGCCACAAAATGGAATAAGGTATATAAAGAAATGACATATTATTCCCTGACTAGGAGAACACTGACAAAATTGTTGTTAAAGGGTTTCCTGCCCAGGCTGCAACAATGTCTACTTGATGGAACCAGAAGTCATTTCCAGATTCAAGACTGTGAAAGAAATACCAATACTTCAAATTACAACTCACGAGTGCTGGAAATTAGCAATACAATCTGTGAGAAACATCTAATCAGAGAATTATAGGGAGATGAAGGGGACTTCTTTATCCATTTCATCCCATCAGTACCAAAAATAGATTCCAGTATATCATAGCTAATATTACCTGCCATGAATGAGGTTTCAAATATTCTTCATTTGTCATTGATCTTTTCTCCAGTTTTCTTATAAATATTTCATGGAGAGTCCAAGCCACAGCATAGATAGTATTGTAGATGGTGTAGCTGAAGCCAGACATGGTCATATCAAAAGAGCACAATGGCAAAATCTCCAAGGAAGCATTTGGTGAACATATTTCTTGTGGTGGGTATTCTGGTTGATCTGGGCATCTAAAAGCAGAGTGCCAGAATCCCCTAAGTAAAGTATCATCTGGATATTTTGAAGGAGTTATTTTCTTAAGAAAAGTCTTGAAACCAGGAATTTCCCTTGTCAAGTATGAAAATATGAGAGCCCCATGGAAACCATGACCTTGACTATAGAGAGGTCTCATAGTAATGTCCCAGTGAGATGTGCCAATCCACACCTTCCCTATTCCAAATGCAGGCAAGTGTGAGTATCTCAAAATCATTAATGAATCTGTGTCACCATGGATAACAATCACTCTGGTTGATGATGCCATGATCCTGGGTATGAAGTCCTCATGTGATTCCGTATGTGTTCTCTCACTGACACGGATTTTTTCTGTGAAGGACACACAAACACCTTTCTTTGCCATTTCTTCTCTTATTTCCCAGAGGAATTTTTCACCTCTCATATCATCTGAGACAACCAGCCCTATCCAGTTCCATTTAAAATATACCATTAAGAGGACAAGACCTTGGTGGAGAGAAGTATCTTTGAGGGCCATCTGATAGAGGGAAGGAAACTGGACCTTGTCACTAAGAATGGAGTCAAATGGACCATAGCTGATCTGGAAGAGAAAGAAAGAGGTATCAGCTTGTCCCATGGTGATACTGAGAGAACTGAAACAAAATGTAAATTTGGAGCCGGACCATTTTTGTTGACAGAAAAGGTGATGCCAGTTTTAGTCCACAGTTTAGGATAAGTGGAATTTTAATCCTTGAAAAATCTCTCTATTTATCCCTTTGAGTTTTCAAGGGACAGTGATGTGGTGCAATGGCAGGATTCAATATAATCAGAAGGTTTGGGAATGGGTTAATTAAATGATGAAAAAATTGATGGATATGAGAAAGGAATGCCATGGAAAAAGAGAGGAGAAACAATGGAATAAATAATTTCACATAAAAGAGGTATACATGTCATGGCTTTTACATTACAGCATGAAATTTTGAGGGAATGAAGCAGTACTTGAACATCACTCATATGTTTTTCATCAAGGAAGTAAGTATGTAAATACACAATTGGGCATAGATATATTTGTTTCTTAACAGGAAAGTAGGAGGGTAATGGAATAAGAGAAAAGGGAGTAATTAAAAAAGCAGGACTGATAAAGGTAGGAAGTGAAAAAGGAAAATTTTTTACAAGAGGTTTCTTTGACAAAAGTCTCCTTTCTCCAAATAAATGGGAACTGAATAAAACTTACAAAAATAAAAACCATTGCCAAATTAATCAATGGTCAAGTGATATGAGCAGGGAATTTTCAGAAGAAGACATAAAAGTTAACTATACACCTATGAAAAATGCTGTATATCACTCTTGATTAGAAATATGCTGATGAAAACAACACTGCTATAACACCTCCCACCAATAAGATTGGATAATATAGTAGAAAAGGAAAATGACATACGTGTGGGAGGGAAAGTGGAAAAATGGAACACCAATGCACTGTTGGTGGAATTATGAATTGGTTCAACTATTCTGTACAAGATTTTTTTTACTATGTTCAATGGGTCAATTAAGCCTTTGACCCAACATAAGAGTACTAGGGAGGCAGCTAGGTGGCTCAGTGGATTGAGAGTCAGGCCCAGAGTTGGTGTCTGAGGCCAGATTTGAACCTAGGATCCAACAGGGCTTTCAATCTACTGAGCTACCTAGCTGCCACCTAGCAAATTCTTCTCCCTTTACCATTCTTTGTGTACGTTAGGTGGACAGGTGTTTTTTTTTTTTTTTTGCAACAGGGCTAATATGGAAATATTTTGTATGACTTCATATGCATAATCATGATATCAAATTGTTTAACTTCTCATTGTGTAGAGGAGGGATGAGATTGTGAAAGAGAATATGGAGCTCAAAATGTAAAATAGGAATATTTTTTAAAAATCTGATAATCCTTACCCCACCCTTCAACCACAATATTTTTTCTCATCAATAAAAGAATGTTCATTGATGTCATGATAGAACTGATTGATGTCAGGTCTTCCTTATTGTGACCTTTGTTGTCTGCTATTAGAGGATCAGATATGTACCCACTTATCACACTTTGAATGATCTAGTCATTTCTGAAAGCAGATGCTATTATCCCATCCTGTCAGGATCAAAGAAGAACTACCCCATAATGGAAGCACCATTCTGATTCTTTCCTATCCAGGACTTTATGCAGTAGCATACCTTCTGGTGAACTAAGATGCAATATGAATTCTTTACATGGATCCCCTGATTTAGGGATCTCACTTTGGTTTCCAAATACCAATAAAGAGTTAATCTCTGTGACCTTTGAGCTTGCAGTTTTTGTTTTCTTCACTAATCTTCAAGTGTATGACCAGAACTCTCTGAAATCTCAATGCTAGTGAAACCACGAGATTTCCTGAGCTTATCCAAGGCATCTAAATCCTGAACCTGTGTTTTTAGGGATAGGGATAAATAATATTGAATGAAGCTGTGAAAGCTTTAAAACTAGGACTGATGATATAAATGGTGGCCTTCAATCACTCCTCTTTTGATATGACTAATTGCATATTAAAAACTGGTCTCCATTTCATTTAAATCATTTTCCATTATTTTTTCAATGAAGACATTACTACTTCTGTTCTGGGTTCCAAACCAAAAAAGCAGTCTGTTATATACCTGACAAACAATGACAATACTCAGTATGCATCCAGGCTGAAAAGTACATTAGACCATGTTTCTCATACAGCTGGTAAATCTGTGCCTTGTGGATTCATTAATAAAGTTGATTACCTATTTGTGAGCAATGTCATGAGTTTATTCCTGAACCTGAATTTTCATAAAGGTACTTATGGTTCTCTTAGTACAGTATTATAGATAAGCTTATCATTATTATAGATTATAAATAGGCTTATCATTGCTCCTCAAACTAGTACCTTCTATGCCAGTGCTCATTCTTCATTCTCTTTTTGAAAATGACACTCTTCTCAATGAATTCAGGTTGAACATTATTGGATTAAATAATTTCAAAAAATAAAACATGAAAAGTGTGATGTAAAATCAGTCTTTCAACTGGAAATCCAGGCATGTAAACACTAATCCCTACTCTTGCACCAGTGAATTGTGTAATAGTGAGTAGTCATTTTATCCTTTCCTATATTTAGTGACACTCATCTGTGTGATGGGCAACTTTATGCAAGTTATCCATTAGATACTTTCATGAACTGCAATATAAATGGTTCCCATTCTCCACTTGGTCTACAATTTGGATGATGCCCCATTAGATGTTTACCTTCCCTGATGATTGAGTCAGCTTACAGGTGCAGTGACAAGAGGATTGCAATGGTGTCAAGAAGACCTGAGATGAAATTCTGCTACAGAAACTTCTTAGCTGCATGATCCTGGACAAGTAACTTAATTTTTCTCAGTCTCAGTATCTTCTTCTGTAAAATTAGACTTATAATAGCACCTGAGAGGGTGGCTGTGAGGAACAATGACAGTATTTATATCAAGCATATTAAAAACCTTAAAGCACTTCATAAATACTAGTCATTGTTGCTGCTGTTATTTTATTACAAATAATAATATAATAGTAATTTTTTTCATTGATAAAGGAATAGAGAAAGGCATAGTCAGGTTGAATAAAATTAACCTGTGGAGACTTCCTGGTTAAGATGGCGGCAGAGTAAAAAGCAGCGCTTAAACTCTCCTAACTGAAACATATAGGACTCATCAAGGGGACATAAAAACAAATCCAGACGAACGGAGGGACCCCACAACAGGGCACAGTGTGGAAGATACATGGAATCGGGGCATTTCCATGCTATAAAGGGGTGAAACAGCTCTCACTAAATCGTGGGCGGAGCAATCCCACACACACACACCACACCACCTACAACACCAAAGCCAGCTCAAGAGAAATAGAACAAGTTTGGGGCACCCATTGAGTCATTGGCACCTCCAGGGCTTGTTCCTGAGAGCAGCAAGACTTAGGACCCCAAAAGGCTAAAGAACGAGCATGGACTTTGAGCGAGGACACAGAGCTCAGGAGCGCGTGAGCGAAGGCTCTGAAACCCTGAGAGGGGAACCAGTGCAGATGGGTATACGACTGTGGAAGCAGAGCCCTGAGACTTGTAAAGGAGCCTCCAGGCAAAGGATCAAGCAAGGGGGTCCAGCAGGGGGTGGACCCTTGAGAACAACGAGACCTGAGTCAGTGTGAGGATAAACCTGAGAATGGACTGGGCTAACAATGGCAACCCAGAATCAGGAAGGCCAAAAGAGAAAGATTAACAACAAGAAGAAGAAATCTTTAACACTCAACTACTTTTACACAGAGAAAATCCAGACAACCAAGCAAACAGAAGAGGAGAACAAACAAGCATCCCGACCCTCACAAAATAATGAAAACTGGTCACAAGCTCTTGAAGAGTTCATATATGAGATGACGAAAAAGTTGGAAAAGATTTGGCTAGAGAAATGAGAAATAGCTCAAAAGGAAACCAGGCAAGAAAATAACAGTTTAAAAGGCAGAATTTTGCAATTAGAAAGTGAGGCTAAGAAATCAAATGAACTGATAAGCAAATTGAACACCAGAAATGACCAGATTGAAAATGAAAACCAAAAGATCATAGCTGAAAACCAAAAGATTATAGCCGAAAACCAATCCCTAAAGGCTAGAATAGAGCAATTAGAAGCTAATGATCTCTCAAGACAACAAGAACAAATAAAACAAAGACAAAGGATGGATAAAATAGAAGGAAACATGAAATATCTCAATGAGAAAGTGACAGACCAAGAAAACTGGTCTAGAAGAGACAGCCATTGGTCTTCCAGAAAAAACAGAAATTAATAGAAACTGGGACTCCATACTAAAAAAATTATTCATCAAAATTGTCCTGAAGTTCTACAACAAGAGGGCAATATAGACATTAAAAGGATCCATAGATCACCCTCTAACTAGACCCAGAAAGGGCAACACCAAAGAATATAATAGCCAAATTCAAGAGCTTTCAATAAAAATAATAACAAGTAAGGGCACCTGGACAGGAAAATCAAAACCTAATTGGAAATTAAAGAATATGATTCTCCAAAACCAATTAGTAAAAGAAGAAATCATAGAAACAATCAACAATTTCATTGAGAATGACAATGATGAGACAGCCTACTAAACTCTGTGGGATGCAGCCAAGGCAGTACTCAGGGGGAAATTTATATCCTTGAGTGCATATATTAACAAATTAAGGAGAGCAGAGAATAATGAATTGGGCATGCAACTCAAAAAATTAGAAAGTCAGCAAATTAAAAATCCCCAGATGAAAACTAAATTAGAAATACTAAAAATCAAGGGATAAATTAATAAAATCTAAAGTAAAAGGACTATTGAATTAATAAATAAGACTAGGAGCTGGTATTTTGAAAAAACAGATAAAATAGACAAAGTACTGGTCAATCTAATATAAAAAGGAAAGAAGAAAACCAAATTGACAGTATCAAAGATGAAAAGGGAGACCTCACCTCTAATGAAGGGGAAATTAAGGCAATCATTAAAAACTATTTCTCCCAATTATATGGCAATAAATATAACAATTTAGGAGATATGGATGAATATTTACAAAAATATAAACTGCCTAGATTAACAGCAGAAGAAATAGAATACCTAAATAATCCCATATCAGAAAAAGAAATTGAACCAGCCATCAAAGTACTCCCTAAGAAAAAACCAACAGGACCTGATGGATTCACAAGTGAATTCTATCAGTCATTCAAAGAGCAACTAATCCCAATACTATACAAATTATTTGATATGATAAGCAAAGAAGGAGTCCTACCAAATTCCTTTAATGACACAAATAAGGTACTGATCCCAAAGCCAGGTAGACCAAAAACAGAGAAAGAAAACTACAGACCAATCTCCCTAATGAACATAGATGCAAAAATGTTAAATAGAATATTAGCAAAGAGACTCCAGCAAGTAATTAAGGAGACCATCCACCATGATCCCGTGGGATTTATACCAGGAATGCAAGGATGGTTCAACATTAGGAAAACCATGCACATAACTGACCATATCAATAGTCTAACAAACAAAAACCATATACTTATCTCAACAGTTGCTGAAAAAGCCTTTGACAAAATACAGCATCCATTCCTATTGAAAACACTGATAAGTATAGGAATAGAAGGACCTTTCCTAAAAATAAATAAACAGTATATATCTAAACCCCTCAAGAGGCATCATATGCAATGGGGATAAATTAGAAGCCTTCCCAATAAGATCAGGAGTGAAACAAGGATGCCCATTATCTCCTCTATTATTTAACATAGTACTAGAAACACTAGCAGTAGGAATTAGAGAAGACAAAGAAATTGAAGGTATCAAAATAGGCAATGAGGAAACTAAGCTATCACTCTTTGCAGATGATATGACGGTATACTTAAAAAATCCTAGGGAATCAACTAAGAAGCTTGTAGAAATAATCAACAACTTTAGCAAAGTTGCAGGATACAAAATAAATGCACATAAATCATCAGCATTTCTAAATATTTCCAACACATTAGAGCAGCAAGATTTAGAAAGAGAAACATCATTTAAAATCACCCTAGATAATATAAAATACTTGGGAATCTATCTACCAAAACAAACATAGCAATTATATGAAAACAACTACAAAACACTTTCCAAACAAATAAAACTGAATCTAAACAATTGGAAAGCTCATATGTAGGACAAGCTAACATAATAAAAATGACCATTCTACCCAAATTAATTTACCTATTTAGCGCCATACCTATCAAACTACCAAAAAACTTCTTTACTGAATTAGGAAAAACTATAACAAATTTCATTTGGAATTAGAAAAGGACAAGAATATCAAGGGAAATAATGAAAAAAATGTGAAGGAAGGAGACCGAGCAGTACCAGATATTAAACTATAGTATAAAGCAGCAGACATCAAAACAAAATGTTACTGGCTAAGAGACAGAAGGGAGGATCAGTGGAATAGACTTGGGGTTAATGACATCAGCAAGACAGTGTATGATAAACCCAAATAGCCCAATTTTGGGACATGAATCCACTATTTAACAAAAACTGCTGGGAAATTTGGAAAACAATATGGGAGAGATTAGGTTAGATCAACACCTCATACCCTACACCAAGATAAATTCAGAATGGGTGAATGACTTGAATATAAAGAGGGAAACTATAAATAAGTTAAGTGAACACAGAATAGTATACTTGTCAGATCTCTGGGAAAGGAAAGATTTTAAAACCAAGCAAGAGTTAGAGAAAATTACAAAATGTAAATTAAATGGTTTTGATTATATTAAACTAAAAACCTTTTGTACAAACAAAAACAGTGTAGTCAAAATCAGAAGGGAAACAACAAATTGGCAAAAAAATCTTAATAACAAAAAACTCTGACAGGGGTCTAATTACTCAAATATACAAGGAGTTAAAGCAATTGTATAAAAAATCAAGCCATTCCGCAATTGAAAAACAGACAAGAGACATGAATAGGCAATTTTCAGGTAAAGAAATCAAAAGTATCAATAAGCACATGAGAAAGTGTTCTAAATCTCTAAAAATTAGAGAAATGCAAATCAAACAACTTTGAGGTATCACCTCACACCTAGCAGATTGGCTAAAATGAAAGAAGGGGAGAGTAATGAATGCTGGAGGGGATGTGGCAAAATTGGGACATTAATGCATTGCTGGTGGAGTTGTGAACTGATCCAACCATTCTGGCTGGCAATTTGGAACTATGCTCAAAGGGCTATAAAAATGCCTGCCCTTTGATCCAGCCATACCATTTTGTGTTTGTACCCCAAAGAGATCATAAATAAACAGACTTGTACGAAAATATTTATAGTTGTCCTTTTTGTGGTGGCAAAAAAACTTGAAAAGGAGGGTATGTTCTTCAATTGGGGAATGGCCGGACAAACTGTGGTATATGCTGGTGATGGAATACTGTTGTGCTCAAAGGAATAATAAACTGGAGGAGTTCCAGGTGAACTGGAAAGACCTCCAGGACCTGATGCAGAGTGAGAGGAGCAGAGCCAGAAGAACACTGTACACAGTGATTAATACTTTATGGTAAAATCGAATGTAATGGACTTCTGTACCAGCAGCAATGCAATGACACAGGACAGCTCTGAGGGATGTATGGAAAGGAACACTACCCACATTCAGAGGAAGGACTGCAGGAGAGGAAACATATAAGAAAAACAACTGCTTTAACGCTTGGGTTGGCGTGGACATGATTGGGGATGTAGACTCGAAACCACCACACCAATGCAAGTAACAACAATTTGGAAATAGGTTTTGATCAATGACACATGATAAAACCAGTGGAAATTTGTGTCGGTTATGGGTGGGGGTTGCGGGGGGGTGAAGGTGAAAGTAGGAGCATGAATCATGTAACTATGTTAAAAACGAATATTAATAAATGTTTTTAAAAAATTAACCTGTGCTTCTGGTTTGCCAAATTGTTAAGATTAATATGATCTGATTTAATTACGGAATCAATCTGAACTGTTGATTCCTGGCGGCCACATTTTAAATATATATCTATAAAATACCATAATTTCCCTCTTACATGCCTAAAGGATTAGCTAATAAAACCTAAAAGAACGAAAAAAAAATTAACCTGTGGAAACTTGTAGAGGTCTAGTATTGTCCCCATCTGGACAGAGAGAGCTGAAGTGACTCCTCCAATAACAGCCACAGACTTGTCCTGCTTCCTGCAGCTGTAGTTAGGAATGAGTTGGCCTTGCCCAGAGAGCCACCTCAAGGAGCTCTCCAATGTTCTTTCATCACTGTGGTAGGTGTTGTAGAGGTGGAATCCCAGGGAAATATTGGGCAACAAATTGGGATCTCTATTTATCTCCTCTACAGCAAATAGTAGTGCCAGAGCCTGCTGGTAATTTTTGTGGAACCACCTGTAGGCATGAGTGCCATAGAATATTAATAAAGCCAACAAAAACAATACTTTTCAGGAGGAAGAATTCCCCAGCCATGTGAGTCAAAACTAAAGTCTCAACCTGTTATTCAGCTTATTTGCCATGTAGTAAAAATAGCCCTGTCCATGAACCTTGTTCCTATACTCTTTCTTTCTTGTGATTCCAGAGATAGTGAGGATAATTGGCCTTAAGTTTTTATGCGACTCTATTTACCACCAATAGATATATAGTATCAGATCCACCTCGATGCTACAAGACATCTGTGTGTTCCTTGACCTTAGGAAAACTATTTTATAAAGGATAAGAACATAAATATGCCAATAAACATAATACAAGGTGGTATAGTTAAATAGCATTGATATAAAAGAAAGCAGAGTAGAGGTTAGGTCCCATCCCCATGAAGAAATAAAGGAAGGCTTTACGAAGGGCCAGAAATGTGAGGATGTCTTTGCCATATGGGTCTTTGGGCAAGTTGCCATTCCAACAGAAAGAAATGAATGATACAAACCTGTTCACATAGGTGTGAGAATAGTAGGAACTGCACATTTGGGCTCCCAGTTTTTAAATTTGTTCCTTTCTCATATATCTGATAAAAGATGTGGTTTCCCTACTTTCTCACATTTTCCCTTTCTGTACTGATTCTGAGAAGAATAGAAAACCAAATTCATTAAAAAGATTGTTGTTTCGTACCAGGTCTTCAAACGAGAACCAAATAGTAAGGAAAAGACACCACAGGTGTTCATGGTAATGGTTTCAAACTTATCCAGTGTAGTAAGATTTCTCCAGTAGTTACCAACTTTCAGGAAATCTCTGACTGTTTTACTGGAAATAGAAACTGAGGATTACAGTATCACAAATTGTGTTTAATTAACTTCACATGATACCATCTGCAGCATTTTCAAAACTGTCTTGAAAATTCATTTGCTGTGTTTCTGAAATTTAAAGAACTTGTGTCCATTATTTTCTCCTTTGCTCATTTTCCATTCAATTTGAATCAAGGAGGACAGAAGGAGAGCCTTAAGTTTCTCCAAGAAATGCCATTCTTAAGACAAAATTTTAAAACTGCATAGAATTTAGAGGACATTTGACTTAGAAATGGATTTTAGTTTAAAGTCTCACCATGAAATGGTAAAACTTTCTTTTCCTTCAAAAGCAAACCAATTCTCCCTAGTTGGAGAATAATAATGAAAGAAAAGAGAATAAGAACAAGCATGTTAAAGTATTAAATAAATAACCTATAATGAAAATGATTTAATTATTTTTTCCCTTTATACAAAAAAATCTATTATGGTCCTGGAGAATATCTGGAATATCTTCTTAATTATGAGAGAAAAGAAACTTAAAAAGGGAAATAGGGGAATCCAGAGTTGTTAAAAAATTGACAGAGTATGACATAAATCTATAGAAGCATTTGATCATAGGAAGGTTCAAAAGGATGCTCATCTGCCAAAGGAGTGTTTCTTGATCTGCCTCCCACAAGTATTAGGGTTAATTGATGAACTGCTTTTGGTTGACCATCACAAAGGGAAATTGTCCAGAAATTGGTGTATTTTAGTTTGAATCCCAATTCCACAGGCAGACTTACAGAGGCTTATAGACATGTTTACATTGCTATTCACAGAATGTCCTGCTAGAAACCCCTAAAACAGGGTTTCTAACAAGGGAACTGATACAGGATGAAAAATAAAACTAAGGCCTGGCCATCAGCACAAATGACAATAGTTTGTCCATGGCTCATAAAGGAAATATAGCTCCTGTTCTTTTAGAAGGCTACAGTTTAGAAAAACAGACATAGAGAAACTGGAATATCCTCACATATGACCTGCTGAAAATCAGAATATTCTAGACATCACTGAGAAAGAGTAGATATTTCAGAAAAACAGTTATATATCTTGCTCAACACTTAATACACTGGTATTCTGAGTATGCCTCTTTTTTCTAAGAACCCCAAATCTACTTGTCCCTCAGTTTTTTACTCTGTTTAAGGGTGCTCTAGTCAGTTTTGTTGAGATATCCTATCCTGGACTTCTCTGTGTATCAGGAACATATAAATAGTCCTATGGAACTTCAAGGAAAATAATAAATTTATATACCCCCAGAGAGGGAGATGATTTAATGTTATATCTTCCAATGGCAGGGTACCTGGGACAAATATAATATCTTCAATGAAATAGGAATCCCCAGTATGCCCTAAAATGTTATGTTCACTTTTTGACAGACTGGCAAATGTAGAAAGGAAATATGAGATCTTTCATTGTTATAGATGGGGTAGATCTCCTGACCCAATTTTAGTACATTCAACACCACTAACTCTGCCCAAGGTTTATAAAAATGATAGAGGGCTCAAGAACTTCAGAGTAGTAATCTAATTTGAGTACTCTTGATATTCATTTCTATTTTTAAGTATCAATATTAGGTCAGGAATAGGAAGTCAACATGATAAAAGACTGAACCTGGTTAGGACTGAGCTTTTTGGATATGATTACTTACAGGGGAACGAAGAGGGGGAAATAGAAGAAAATAGTTTTTTTTCTGTTTTAACTCTGAAGGTCAATGGAACATAAAAAAATGTGGAGGATGTAAAAGAATTAAGATACAAGAAGAGAGGGGAAACGTCTATTGACTCATGTTATATAAGCCTTCCTTCTCCCCTTTTATAAAGATCACTTTGTAATCATCATAGGAAAAAGGATACCACACAGATAGAGAGGCACTTACTGATAAGGCTTACACGCTTTGTTAGGAGGACTTTCAAACAGTTTTGCTCCTGTTATACTGTTCACTTCAACTGAGAATAAGGATAAAAAGATCCCAATTATCAGGTCCCCATCTTGGGAAACTATGGGGTTAATCTGGGGGAAGCAGGGGAGGTTCCCTGTGCTGTGCTCAGATCCTGGAAGTTGCAGCAGCAGAGAGAGGAGAAAAGAATGAAGCAATTGAGAAATACTTTTCTGAATATGGATGAACATCTTGAAGCTTAGCCAAAGTTCCAAGTCGGAGAAAACCCACTCAGACTACAGCAAAGTTAACTGTCTTAATCAAGGACTGGCGATGAACTGTTCAGCAGCAGAAATGTCCTATCCTTATTAGATGACCATGCTCTGGGTCTGACTGCCACACCTGAAAAAATACAATGGGACATTAATCAGGCCCATAACCAGGTCAAGGGCAATGGTGCAAGGCAAAATGAATGTTTTATAGTTTCCTCAGCTTTTAGGTTTTCTTCTGTCTTCTGGTACCATTCTTATTAGATATTGTTAGGGACAAATCCCTCTCCTGTCTCCCCAGGGAAGTCTTGGTCCATGAAGAACTCTGGGGAGAAAACTGCTTGGGGCACCTCCAGCTGAGTCTCTGCATCTGAGGAAATAACAAATATAATATGTTTTGGACTCTCTTTTTCTTGTTCCCAGTGGAGGCTACAGTATAGGAGTGCCTTTATAGTGAAATAATTTCTGTGTTTTGGGTTGAGCAAATGATCTGTTGAATAAATCTCTTTAAAAAATTCCCTGGTAGGTGAATAGCTTAAAAATAACACCTTAACTTCTGTACTAGCAGCAATGCAATGACCCAGGACAATTCTGAGGGACTTATGGGAAAGAACGCTACCCACATTCAGAGGAAGAACAATAGGAGTGGAAACACAGAAGAAAAGCAACTGCTTAAACACCTGGGACACATGGGACATGAGGCAGACATGATTGGGGATGTAGACTCGAAACTACCACACCAATGCAACTATCAACAATTTGGAAATAGGTCTTGATCAATGACACATGTTAAAACCAGTGAAAATGCTCATTGGCTATGGGGGTGGAGGATCGGGGGGGGGGGGTGAAAGGGAAAGTAAGAGCATGAATCATGTAACCATGTTAACTTTTCTAAAAAATAAATATTATTAAATGTTTTAAATAAAAGAAAAAATAACACCTTAAGTGATGATAATTTCCCTTGTAGTTTCTGTGACAAATGACCTTGATGTCAACTCCCTGCCTCAATTTCCTACACTAGGACTTGGGGCAATCTAGTCTTGAAAAGTATCAGAGTATGTAGAATGCTCACAAAGACCCTGTGCTACTTCTCCCTTCATTCCTTGGTCAGGACATCACTGTCTCAGAGATAAAAGGGACCATAGAAGTTCCTTAGTCAATTAGATTTACGACAGAATTCCCCTTTCCAATGACTAGCATGTGTTACACATGAAGACTTATATTTCCTATCTTGTAAGGCTATAATGATAAGTTCTAAGGATACATGTTGCTTTGTTTTGATGACAGGAATAAAGAATTTAGAGTAGTGATAGGCTCTAGAGTTAATCTGACTTAACACCTTTTTATAGGTGAGGAATTTTATTTCAAGGAAAATAAAACAACTTGTCTACATTTACACAATATAGAGCAGATGAATTCTGGTCTTTTGACTCCAAAGCTAATATTAACTACTGCGCAATAATGCTACTTAGAGAAGGGCACAAGCATATATCATCCACTCAGAATGCATTTGGACATGCACTTGCTTAAGAAACCTCATAATAAATATTTTACAATCATACATTACCAGTTATCGAATTGAAGAGGCTATTAAGGTTAAGGCATCAGAGCTGTATCTGAGCATTCAAGCATGTGGGATTAAATTTAGTAGACAAGAATAAGGAATACAAATTGTAGGAGAGCCTGAAGTCACTGCTTACAAGACTAGTCTATCTCAATATTGTCTCCATTTCTGGACATCCCATGCATCCTGTGGGAGAAAGGAGAAACTATGATTTGAATGAATGATTGGATAGAGATGAATCAATGAATGAATCAAAATGAATTTCATGACTTGTTGTATTACTTGCTAGTGACAGCAGTACCAAAGGAAATACATTCTTAGCACTCTAGAAGTTTATATTGTAATGGGGGAGAAAACACTTATAGAGAAGTGGTGGCCAGGTAGGTATATGATGGTGGAAAGTTAGATAGATAATGAGTAGAGACACTAGTGAGAGGGGTAATGCATCCATTTAGAAATAATGGCAGACTTCCGGTTAAGATGGCGGCAGAGTAAGAAGCAGCACTGCTTGATCTCTCCTAACCCAAGCATACTGGACTCCTCAAGAGGACATAAAAACAAATCCAGATGAATGAAGGGAGCCCACAACAGGGCGCAGCATTGAAGGTACTTGGAATCGGGGCATTTCCATGCTATAAAAGGGTGAAACAACTCTCACTAAAACTTGAGAGGAAGAAGCCTCTCCCCCAACCCCCACACCATGCACAACACCAAGGCCAGCCCACAAGAGTTAAAGCAGATTTGGGGCACCCATTAAGTCACTGGCAGCTCCAGGGCTTGTTCCTGAGAGCAGCAAGACTTAGGACCCCAAGAGGCTAAAGAACGTGCACAGACTCTCCAGAACGCCTGCTTGGGTGAAGGCATTGCCCTAGGCCCAGACAAGGATCTAGAGCACAGGCTTGGACCGCGAGTGGGGACCCTGTGCAGATGGGAATGTGGCTGTGGAAGCAGCCCCTGAGACTGCTGAAGGAGCCGCAGGCAGAGGGGTAGACCAGGGACAACCAGGAGGCTCAACCCTGAGAACAAGGAGACCTGAGCCCTCAGGAGCCCAGAAAGCTCAAACAGACCCTGAGTGTGAAGACAAAGCTCAGAAGGGGCGGGGCTAAAAATTGCAAGCTGAGAACCCCAGAAGAGAAAGATAATCAAGAAGAACTCTGGAACACTCGACACTTTTTACAAAGAGAAAATCCAGACAACAGAGGAGGACAAACAAGTAATCATATCCAAACCTTCCCAAAACAATGAAAACTGGTCACAAGCTATTGAAGAGTTCAAAACTGAGATGTTGAGGAAGATGAAAGAGATCTGGCAAGAAAATAACAGTTTAAAAGGCAGAATTTTGCAATTGGAAAGTGAGGCTCAGAAATCAAATGAACTAATAAGCAAATTGAACACCAAAAATGACCAGATTGAAAAGGAAAACCAGTCCCTAAAGGCTAGAATTGAGCAATTAGAAGCCAATGATCTCTCAAGACAATAAGAACAAATAAAACAAAGTCAAAAGACTTATAAAATAAAAGAAAACATGAAAAATCTCGATGAGAAAGTGACAGACCAAGAAAACTGGTCTACAAGAGACAATTTAAGAATCATTGGTCTTCCAGAAAAAGCAGAAATTAATAGAAACTTGGACTCCATACTAAAAGAAATTATTCAGCAAAATTGCCCCGAAGTTCTACAATAAGAGGGCAATGTAGACATTGAAAGGATCCATAGATCACCCTCTACACTAGACCCAGAAAAGTCAACACCCAGGAATATAACAGCCAAATTCAAGAGCTTCCAAGTAAAAGAAAAAAATCATACAAGAAGCCAGAAAGAGACAATTCAAATATCAAGGAGCACAAATCAGGATCACACAGGATCTGGCAACCTCCACACTAAAAGACCACAAGGCTTGGAATATGATATTCAGAAAGGCAAGAGAACTGGGCCTAAAACCACGGATCAACTACCCATCCAAACTGACTATATACTTCCAGGGGAAAGTAAGGGCATTCAACAAAATTGAAGATTTCCAAGTATTTGCACAGAAGAGACCAGGACTAAATGGAAAGTTTGATATCCAACCACAAAAATCAAGAGAAACATGAAAAGGTAACTACGAAACAGAGGGGAAAGAAAGAAAACTCATAATTTTTTAAATTTGCCTCTTTAAGGGCTTCAATAAGATCTAATTATCTGTATTCCTATGTGGAGAAATGCTATGTATAATTCTCTGTAGTGAACTCTATTCACTATTATAGTATTCACTATTATAGTAATCAGAAGAATAATTCATAGGGAGAGGGAGGAATACTAAATGGTCTAAAATTACATGGGGGGTGGTAAAGAGGAGGGTGAATAGCAGGGGACACCAAGAGAAACTTGAGTGAATGAGAAAAATAGGATATTCTATTACACACAAAGAGGGAATGGGAAGGGGAGGGGACAAATACTAGTATAAGGAGAGGAAGAGAGCATTAAAAGGTAATATTGAAACCTTACTCTCAGTGTAATCAAACCGGAGAGGGAAGAGTAGCTACATTATTCATTGTGATAAAAATAAAAATGTCTATGTAACCCTACTGAGAAAGTCAGAAGGGATAAACCAAGGGGAGCAGGGGAGTGGGGAGGTCAAAAAAGGGAGAGGAGAAGAAGGGGGAGAGAATTCATTAGGACTTTAAAAATAAAAAGAGGGGAATAATAAGGGAGGGGGTAGAAAGACAAGTTAATCAAAGAAGGGGACAAGGGATACCAGCTTAAAGCAAATCACTGGTTTAAAAGGAAATAGTGTAAGAAGAAGGGGTGGGAATAGGGGAGGATACTAAAATGTCAGCAAATGCAAAACTGATAATTAGAACTCTGAATATGAATGGGATGACCTTGCTCATAAAACAGAAGCAAATAGAAGAGTGGATTAGATATCAAAAATCCTACCATATGTTGTCTACAAGAAACATATATAAGGCGGGTGGACATACATAAGTTTAAGGCTAAGGGCTTGAACAAAATCTTTTGGGCGTCAAATGAGAAAAAGAAGGCAGGAGTGGCAATTGTGATTCCTGACAAAGCCAAAGTAAAAATAGATATGATTAAAAAAAGACAGGGAAGGTCATTACATCCTGATTAAAGGCAGTATAAACAATGAGGAAATAACACTGCTCAATATATATGCACCAAGTGGCATAGCATCCAAATTCATAAAGGAGAAACTGGCAGAGCTCAAGAAGGAAATAGATAGTAAAACCATAATAGTGGGAGATCTAAATATTCCTCTTTCAGATCTAGATAAATCAAACCAAAAAATGAATAAGAAAGAGGTAAGAGAGGTGAATAAAGTCCTAGAAAAATTAGATCTAAATGATATGTGGAGGAAAATAAATAGGGACAAAAAGGAATACACCTTCTTTTCAGCTGCACATGACACATTCACAAAGATTGACCATGAAATAGAGCATAGAAACATTGCAAACAAATGTAAAAGAGCAGATATAATAAATGTAAACTTCTCGGACCATAATAAAATAAAAATAATAATTAGTAATTGCACCTAGACAAGCTAATCAAAAACTAATTGGAAATTAAACAATATGATTCTCCAAAACCAATTAGTCAAATAAGAAATCATAGAAACAATCAACAATTCATTGAAGAGAATGACAATGATGAAACATCCTACCAAACTCTGTGGGATGAAGCCAAGGCAGTACTCAGAGGGAAATTCATATCCTTGAGTGCATATATTAACAAATTAAGGAGAGCAGAGATTAATGAATTGGGTATGCAACTCAAAAAACTAGAAAGCGAACAAATTAAAAATCCCCAGATGAAAACTAAATTAGAAATACTAAAAATCAAGGGAGAAATTAATAAAATCAAAAATAAAAGAACTATTGAATTAATAAATAGAACCAGAAGCTGGTATTTTGCCAAAACAGATAAAATAGACAAAGTACTGGTCAATCTAATAAAAAAAGGAAAGAATAAAACCAAATTGACAGTATCAAAGATGAAAAGGGAGACCTCACCTCTAATGAAGGGGAAATTAAGGCAATCATTAAAAACTATTTCTCCCAATTATATGGCAACAAATATAACAATTTAGGAGATATGGATGAATATTTACAAAAATACAAATTGCCTAGATTAACAGCAGAAAAAATAGAATACCTAAATAATCCCATATCAGAAAAAGAAATTGAACAAGCCATCAAAGTACTCCCTAAGAAAAAATCACCAGGACCTGATGGATTCACAAGTGAATTCTATCAGACATTCAAAGAGCAACTAATCCCAATACTATACAAATTATTTGATATGATAAGCAAAGAAGGAGTCCTACCTAATTCCTTTTATGACACAAATATGGTACTGATTCCAAAGCCAGGGAGATCAAAAACAGAGAAAGAAAACTACAGACCAATCTCCCTAATGAACATAATCTTAAATAGAATACTAGCAAAGAAAACTATAGACCAATCGCCCTAATGAACATAGAGGCAAAAATCTTAAATAGGATATTAGCAAAGAGTCTCCAGCAAGTAATTAAGGAGATCATCCATCATGATCAGGTGGGATTTATACCAGGATTGCAAGGATGGTTCAACATTAGGAAAACCATACACATAATTGACCATATCAACAGGCTAACAAACAAAAATCACATGATCATCTCAATAGATGCTGAAAAAGCCTTTGACAAAATACAGCATCCATTCCTATTGAAAACACTGATAAGTATAGGAATAGAAGGACCTTTCCTAAAAATAACAAACAGTATATACCTAAAACAATCAACAATCATCATATACAATGGGGATAAATTAGAAGCCTTTCCAATAAGATTAGGAGTGAAACAAGGATGCCCATTATCACCTCTATTATTCAATATTGTACTAGAAACACTACCTTTAGCAATTAGGGAAGAAAAAGAAATTGAAGGTATCAAAATAGGCAGTGAGGAGACTAAGCTATCACTCTTTGCAGATGATATGATGGTCTACTTAAAAAATCCTAGAGAATCAACTAAGAAGCTTGTAGAAATAATCAACAACTTTAGCAAAGTTGCAGGATACAAAATAAATGCACATAAATCATCAGCATTTCTATATATTTCCAACATATTAGAGCAGCAAGATTTAGAAAGAGAAACACCATTTAAAATCACGGTAGACAATATAAAATACTTCGAAATCTATCTACCAAAACAAACAGAGAAATTATACAAAAACAACTACAAAACACTTTCTAAAAAAATAAAACTGGATCTCAACAATTGGAAAACATTAATTGCTCATGGGTAGGATGAGCTAACATAATAAAAATGACCCTTCTACCAAAATTACTTTACCTATTTATCTCCATACCTATCAAGCTACCAAAAAATGTCTTTACTGAATTAGGAAAAACTATAACAAATTTCATTTGGAATTAGAAAAGGACAAGAATATCAAGGGAAATAATGAAAAAAATGTGAAGGAAGGAGACCGAGCAGTACCAGATATTAAACTATAGTATAAAGCAGCAGACATCAAAACAAAATGTTACTGGCTAAGAGACAGAAGGGAGGATCAGTGGAATAGACTTGGGGTTAATGACATCAGCAAGACAGTGTATGATAAACCCAAATAGCCCAATTTTGGGACATAAATCCACTATTTGACAAAAACTGCTGGGAAATTTGGAAAACAATATGGGAGAGATTAGGCTTAGATCAACACTTCACACCCTACACCAAGATAAATTCAGAATGGGTGAATGACTTGAATATAAGGAGGGAAACTATAAATAAGTTAAGTGAACACAAAATAGTATACCTGTCAGATACCTGGGAAAGGAAAGATTTTAAAACCAAGTAAGAGTTAGAGCAAATTACAAAATGTAAATTAAATTGTTTGATTATATTAAGCTAAAAAGCTTTTGTACAAACAAAAACAATGTAGTCAAAATCAGAACGGAAACAATAAATAGGGAAAAAAATCTTTATAACAAAAAACTCTGACAGGGATCTAATTACTCAAATATACAAGGAGTTAAAGCAATTGTATAAAAAATCAAGCCATTCCCCAATTAAAAAATGGGCAAGAGACATGAATAGGCAATTTTCATTTAAAGAAATCAAAAGTATCAATAAGCACATGAGAAAGTGTTCTAAATCTCTAAAAATTAGAGAAATGCAAATCAAACAACTTTGAGGTATCACCTCACACCTAGCAGATTGGCTAAAATGAAAGAAGGGGAGAGTAATGAATGTTGGAGGGGATGTGGCAAAATTGGGACATTGATGCATTGCTGGTGGAATTGTGAACTGATCCAACCATTCTGGCTGGCAATTTGGAATCATGCTCAAAGGGCTATAAAAGAATGCCTTCCCTTTGATCCAGCCATACCATTGTTGGGTTTGTACCCCAAAGAGATCATAAATAAACAGACTTGTACGAAAATATTTATAGATGCTCTTTTTGTGGTGACAAAGAACTTGAAAAGGAGGGTATTTCCTTTAATTGGGGAATGGCTGAACAAACTGTGGTATATGCTGGTGATGGAATACTATTGTGATAAAAGGAATAATAAACTGGAGGAGTTCCAGGTGAACTAGAAAGACCTCCAGGAACTGATGCAGAGTGAAAGGAGCAGAGCCAGAAGAACATTGTACACAGAAACTGATATTCTGTGGTAAAATCGAATGTAATGGACTTCTGTACCAGCAGCAATGCAATGACACAGGACACCTCTGAGGGATTTATGGTAAAGAACACTACCCACATTCAGAGGAAGAACTGCAGGAAAGGAAACATATAAGGAAAACAACTGCTTGAACGCATGGGATGAGGTGGACATGATTGGGGATTTTGATTCAAAACTACCACACCAATGCAACTATCAACAAATTGGAAATAGGTTTTGATCAATGACACATGTTAAAACCAGTGGAAATCTGCATTAGCCATGGATGGGGGGAGAACGGGGGGTGAAGGGGAAAGTAGGAATATGAATCATGTAACCATGTTAAAAATGAATATTATTAAACGTTTTAAAAAAAGAGTAGAAGTAATGGCAAAAGTGATTGGATAATAATATCAGAACTGAAAAGACAGCTGGAAAAAACTAGCAGGCAAAGGGAAGCATACCTTTTAATGGGCCTAAACAGTGTGTTACTAAAGGCCTCTCCATTCAGGAGGGCAAATCTTTTGGGGGCAAGGTAAACTGAGCCATGGTTAAGGCTTCTGGAATTTGGCCTCTGTGTAGACTCTGGTTTTCTCTGGTCAAGGGTCTTAGAGTCAAAGTAATAGAGATGCCCAAAACTCTACTTTGTCCTATTTAAGGAAATCCATAGGCAGAATACATTTATTACCCTTTGAAAATATGCTCTTCATCCTCATATCTTGTGTACATGAATCAGGGGCTCCAGTCCTTCATGTGTATTGAAATAGTGTATAGAATAATGGGTACACTGAGGTGTGTGGATGATACCTCAGTTTCCCTTTGAGTGCAGTAAAGCAGTTCTTGCCTTACCACACTGGCCCAGTCACAACTAAGTCTTCCCAAACAGTTGTTAAGAAACTCAAAGTTTTATTTTGTAAATAAGAGATAGGAAAGGAGGATTTAGGATTTAGGATGCCCCAATTACTAATTATCTCTCCCCCCTCTCCCTCTACATTCTCCATGTGGAGAATTCTTCATTTTCTTTAGGCTCCATAAAATGCTTCCTTCTTCTAGCTAAAATGCCAAAAGTCCTCTCTCTTCTATCTGACTCTATAAATCCTCCCCTCGTTGGTTTGTCAGGATTCAGGATAAAAGGATGAGCTCTGGATGTTGGAGTTCAAACCCAAGCTGGGCCAGGTATGAGGTTTGATCCTTACCTGTTACACCAACTGCCTCTGGACCACGATGTTGTAGTTAAAGTTTTGAGAGTCTGTAGGATCTTCTTTAGGATGGTTCTTCTGGTGAGGGAAGGTACTCCCAGAGAAATCAAAAGGTTTCCCTTCTCTCACTCATAGGCTGGAAGAAACAGGATCAGCAGAGATTAGCTCCTTTCTCTCTAAGCTACAAGACAGGAAGAGCTCAGTTGATAGTTGCTCCTACAAAATCTCTCCTTCTACATTCCAGAATCTCTCTCTTAGAGTTCCTAGCATGCAGTCATGCTAGCCTCTGCAATCCAACTTCTTCTTATACTGAAATTCATTTATATATCTATAATTTCTACCATTATAGTATGAGAGTACCAGGTGTCATTTGCAAAGACAGAATCTTTTCATTATCTAA
>NC_058130.1:787100939-787150304 GCF_016433145.1 Gracilinanus agilis | reverse complement strand
TCGATTTTATTAATTTCTCCCTTGGTTTTTAGTATTTCTAATTTAGTTTTCATCTGGGGATTTTTAATTTGCTCGGTTTCTAATTTATTGAGTTGCATGTCCAATTCATTGATCTCTGCCCTCCTTAATTTGTTAATATATGCACTCAAGGATATAAATTTCCCCCTGAGTACTGCCTTGGCTGCATCCCACAGAGTTTGGTAGGATGTCTCATCATTGTCATTTTCTTCAATGAAATTGTTGATTGTTTCTATGATTCCTTCCTAGACAAATTGGTTTTGAAGAATCATATTATTTAATTTCCAATTTGTTTTTGATTTTCCTGTCCAGGTGCCCTTACTAATTATTATTTTTATTGCATTATGATCTGAGAAGGTTACATTTATTATTTCTGCTCTTTTGCATTTGTTTGCAATGATTCTATGCCCTATAACATGGTCAATCTTTGTGAATGTGTCATGTGCAGCTGAAAAGAAGGTGTATTCCTTTTTGTCCCTATTTATTTTTCTCCACATATCAATTAAATCTAATTTTTCTAGGACTTCATTCACTTCTCTTACCTCTTTCTTATTTATTTTTCGGTTTGATTTATCTAGATCTGACAGAGGAATATTTAGATCTCCCACTAGTATGGTTTTATTATCTATTTCCTTCTTGAGCTCTGCCAGTTTCTCCTTTATGAATTTGGGTGCTATGCCACTTAGTGCATACATATTGAGCAGTGTTATTTCATCATTGTTTATACTGTCTTTAATCAGGATGTAATGACCTTCCCTGTCTTTTTATTCATATCTATTTTTACTTTCGCTTTGTCAGAAATCATAATAGCCACTCCTGCCTTCTTTTTCTCATTTGACGCCCAAAAGATTTTGCTCAAACCCTGAACCTTAAACTTGTGTATGTCCACCCGCCTCATATGTGTTTCTTGTAGACAACATATGGTGGGATTTTGGTTTCTAATCCACTCTGCTATTTGCTTCCGTTTTATGAGAGAGTTCATCCCATTCACATTCAGAGTTATAATCATCAGTTGTGCATTTGCTGACATTTTCGAATCCTCCCCTCTTCCTACCCCCTTTTTCCTTATACTTTTTCCTTTTAAATCAGTGGTTTGCTATCCCTTATCTCCTCCCTTGATTAACTTCCCTTTCTACCCCCTCCCTTATTTTTCCCCCTCTTTTTGTTTTTAAAGGCCTTATGAATTCCCTCCCCCTTCACCCCTCCCTTTTTTTGACCTCCCCACTCCCCTGCTCCCCTTGGTTTATCCCTTCTAACTTTCTCAGAAGGGTTAGATAAGAGTTTTATGTCCCAATGGATAGTATAGCTACTCTTCCCTCTCCGGGTTGATTACACTAAGTGTAAGGTTTGATTATTACCTCTTAATGCTCTCTTCCTCTCCTTCTTATAATAGTATTAGTCCCCTCTCCCTCCCATGCCCTCTTTGTGTGTAATAGAATATCCTATTTTCTTATTCACTCAAGTTTCTCTTGGTGTCCCCTGCTATTCACCCCCTCTTTCCCATCCCCCATATCATCTTAGATTATTTAGTGTTCCACCCTCACCCTGTGAATTATTCTTCTGTTTACTATAACAGTGAATATTATAATAGTGAATAGAGTTCACTACAGAGAATTATACAGAACATTTCTCTACATAGGAATACAGATAATTAGATCTCACTGAGGCCCTTAAAAAGGCAAATTTAAAAATTATAAGTTTTCTTTCTTTCCCCTCTGTATCATATTTACCTTTTCATGTTTCTCTTGATTTTTGTGGTTGGATTTCAAACTTTCCATTTAGCCCTGGTCTTTTCAGTGCAAATACCTGGAATTCTTCAATTTTGTTGAATGCCCATACTTTCCCCTGGAAATAGATAGTCAATTTTGATGGGTAGTTGATCCGTGGTTGCAGGCCCAGCTCTCTTGCCTTTCTGAATATCTTATTCCAAACCTTGCGATCTTTTAGCGTTGAGGCTGCCAGATCCTGTGTGATCCTGATTGGTGCTCCTTGATATTTAAATGGTTTCTTTCTGGCTTCTTGTAAGATTTTTTTCTTTTGCTTGAAAGCTTTTGAATTTGGCAATAATATTTCGGGGTGTTTTCTTTTCTTGATCGAATGTCACAGGTGTTCTATGAATCCTTTCAATGTCTATATTGCCCTCTTGTTGTCGGACTTCAGGGCAATTTTGCTGAATTATTTCTTTTAGTATGGAGTCCAGGTTTCTATTAATTTCTGGTTTTTCTGGAAGACCAATTATTCTCAAATCGTCTCTTCTAGACCGGTTTTCTTGGTCTGTCACTCTCTCATTGAGATATTTCATGTTTCCTTCTATTTTTTCAGTCTTTTGACTTTGTTTTATTTGTTCTTGTTGTCTTGAGAGATCATTGGCTTCTACTTGCTCAATTCTAGCCTTTAGGGATTGATTTTCGGCTATAATCTTTCGGTTTTCGGCTATGATCTTTCGATTTTCAGCTATAATCTTCTGGTTTTTGACCATAATCTTCTGGTTTTCTTCTTTCTTTTTTTATATTAGATTGACCAGTACTTTGTCTATTTTATCTGTTTTTTCAAAATACCAGCTTCTACTCTTATTTATTAATTCAATAGTTCTTTTACTTTCGATTTTATTATTTTCTCCCTTGAATTTTAGCATTTCTAATTTAGTTTTCTTCCGGGGATTTTTAATTTGCTTGCTTTCTAGCTTTTTGAATTGCATGCCCAATTCATTAATCTCTACCCTCCCTAATTTGTTAATATATGCAGTCAAGGATATAAATTTCCCCCTGAGAACTGTCTTGGCTGCATCCCACAGAGTTTGGTAGGATGTCTCATCATTGTCATTCTCTTCAATGAATTTGTTGATTGTTTCTATGATTTCTTCTTTGACTAACTGGTTTTGGAGAATCATATTGTTTAATTTCCAATTGGTTTTTAATTTGCCTGTCCAGGTGCCCTTACTAATTATTACTTTTATTGCATTATGATCTGAGAAGGTTAATTAATTAATTAATTAATCTCTGCCCTCCCTAATTTGTTAATACATGCAGTCAAGGACATAAATTTCCCCCTGAGTACTGTCTTGGTTCTTAATCCACTCTGCTATTTGCTTCCGTTTTATGAGACAGTTAATCCCATTCACATTTAGAGTTATAATTATCAGTTGTGCATTCACTGACATTTTTGTGTCCTCCCCTAGTCCTACCCCTTCTTCTTACACTATTTCATTTTAAACCAGTGGTTTGCTTTAAGCTGGTATCCCTTGTCCCCTCCTTTGATTAACTTCCCTTTCTACCCCCTCCCTTATTTTTCCCCCTCTTTTTGTTTTTAAAGGCCTTATGAATTCCCTCCCTCTTCTCCCCTCCCTTTTTTGACCTCCCCACTCCTCTGCTCCCCTTGGTTTATCCCTTCTGACTTTCTCAGTAGGGTTACATAGAGTTCTATATCCCAATGGATAATATGGCTACTCTTCCCTCTCAGGGTTAATTACACTGAAAGTAAGGTTTAAATATTACCTCTTAATGCTCTCTTCCTCTCCTTCTTATAATAGCATTTCTCCCCTCCCCTTCCCATGCCCTCTTTGTGTGTAATAGAATATCCTATTTTTCTTATTCACTCATGTTTCTCTTGGTGTCCCCTACTATGCACCCTCCTCTTTCCCACCCACCATATCATCTTAGAACATTTAGTATTCCACCCTCTCCCTGTGAATTATTCTTCTTATTACTATAATAGTCAATACTATAATAGTGAATAGAGTTCACTACAGAGAATTGTACACAGTATTTCTCCACGTAGGAGTACAGATAATTAGATCTTATTGAATCCCTTAAGGAGGGAAATTTAAAAATTATGAGTTTTCTTTCTTTTCCCTCTTTTTCTTATTTACCTTTTTATGTTTCTCTTGATTTTTGGTTGGATATCCATCTTTCCATTTAGTCCTGGTCTTTTCTGTGCAATAACTTGGAAGTCTTCAATTTTGTTGAATGCTCATTCTTTCCCCTGGTAGTATATAGTCAGTTTTGATGGGTAGTTGATCCGTGGCTGAAGGCCCAGGTCTCTTGCCTTTCTGAGTATCATATTCCAATACTTGCGGTCTTTTAGAGTGGAGGCTGCCAAATCCTGTGTGATCCTGATTGGTGCTCTTGATATTTGAATTGTCTCTTTCTGGCTTCTTGTAAGATTTTTTCTTTCCCTTGGAAGCTCTTGAATTAGGCTATTATATTCCTGGGGGTTATGTTTTCTGGGTCTAGTTTAGAGGGTGATCTATGGATCCTTTCAATGTCTATATTGCCCTCTTGTTGTAGTACTTCAGGGCAATTTTGCTGAATAATTTCTTTTAGAATGGAGTCCAAGTTTCTATTAATATCTGCTTTTTCAGGAAGACCAATAATTCTCAAATTGTCTCTTGTAGACCAGTTTTCTTGGTCTGTCACTTTCTCATTGAGATATTTCATGTTTCCTTCTATTATATCAGTCTTTTCCTTTGTTTTATTTGTTCTTGCTGTCTTGAGAGATCATTAGCTTCTAATTGCTCAATTCTATCCTTTAAGGACTGGTTTTCGGCTATCATCTTTTGGTTACTTTTCAATTTGGTCGTTTCTGGTGTTTAATTTGCTTATCAGTTCATTTGATTTCTCAGCCTCACTTTCCAATTGCAAAATTCTGCCTTTTAAACTGTTATTTTCTTGCCAAATCTCTTCCATCTTTCTCATCATCTCTGATTTGAAATCTTCAATAGCTTGTGACCTGTTTTCATTATTTTGGGAAGGTTTGGATATGATTACTTGTTTGTTCTCCTCTGCTGTTTGCTCTGTTGTCTGGATTTTCTCTGTGTTAAAGTTGTTGAGTGTTACAGATTTCTTCTTGATGATCTTTCTCTTCTGGGGTTTCCGATTTTGGCTTCCCATTATTGTTAGTCCCACACCTTCTCAGCTTCATCCTCACACACAGGGTCTGTCTGTGCTCTCTAGGCTCCTGAGGTCTCAGGTCTCGTTGTTCTGGGGGTCAAGCCTCCTGGTGTTCCCCCCAGTCTGCCCCTCTGCCCGAGGCTCTTTCAACAGTATCAGGATGTTGCTTCCACAGCCGTGCTCCCATCTGCACAGGATCCCCACTAGAGGTCCAAGCCTGCACTCAAGATCCTTGTCCATTCCTAAGTCAATGTTTTTATCCACTCCAGTGCTCAGGGTCTGTATTCAAAGTCTATGTGAGTTCTTTAGCCTCTTGCTGCTCTCAGGAACAGGCCCTGTAACTGCCAATGACTTAATGGGTGCCCCAACCTGCTTTAACTCTTGTGTACTGGCCTTGGCACTGTATGTGGTGTGGGTGGTGGGGGAGGGGCTTCCTCCGCTCCCGTTTTAGTGAGAGTTGTTTCACCCCTTTATAGCGTGGAAATGCCCTGATTCCATGTACCTTCAATGCTGCACCCTGTTGTGGGGTCCCTTCGTTTGTGTGGATTTGTTTTTATGTTCCCTTGAGGAGCCCTATATGCTTTGGTTGGGAGAGATCAAGCAGCTGCTCCTTACTCTGCTGCCATCTTAACCCGGAACTCTCTTGGCCTTCAATTTTTACTAACTATGAGCCTCTAGGTAAGTCACTTGCCTTCCTTATCTTCCTTAACCCAACAGGGAAGTAGATGGCAAAGCAGTCCATCTTCTCTGCCAAGAAAACACAATGGGTAGAATGAAGAACAAAACTGATTTACTAAGTAACAATAACTGGCAAAGCAATATTGTGGTGGATTGTAGACTAGATTAAGTAAACTATGCATTGTACTAAATGACTATAATAATAGAGTACTTGATAAACACAGAGTTGAAAACTTTGGGGCAAAAACTAAGTATTTAATAAAAATTACTGTGAAACACGGAAAATGGTTTGGCAGAAAAAATGGATAAACAAACATTTTACACTATAAAGAAAGATGAGATCAAAATTGACACATGATTAGACATGAAGGTGAATATTATGAAAAAATTAGGAAATCATATTTTACCTGTTAGATTAATGGCTATAGGAAGAATTCATGATCAAACAAGAGAGATCGTTTCACATGATGTAAAATGCAGCCAAAACTAGAAGGAAAGTGGAAAGCTGGGAAAGAAGCGGTAATTTTTTGGCAAAACTCCCTAACAAATGCTTCCTTTACCAAACATATAGAGAAGTGAAAGAAATTTGAAAGAATGTAATTCCCCTATTGATGAATTGTCAGTAGACAATTTTCAGATAAAGAAAATCAAAGATATCTATAGTCAGATGAAGAAATGTTCTTCATCACTACTGATTGGAGAAAAATTAATTAAACAACTCTGAGGTATTATCTCATACCTATCAGATTGGTTAATATGAGAAAAAGGAAATCATAAATTTTTAAGAGAGTTCGAGAAAACTGATATACTAACATTTCCTTTAATACTGAAGTATTTATTCATTTGTATGTTCTTTGTTGATCAAATAATTTCAAATAACCTTTTAAGGAAAAAGATATTCCAAGTTAGATCATTGGCTCAAAATGATTTGGGAAAGTTCTGATTGGGATAAAGGCAATTATCTGGTTTGGCATTCAAAATAGCAACTTTTTCATCGGATGATCGTTGAGGCATAACTAGACAGAAGATTTTCTCATGGAAAATTCGCCAATTTGGTGGACTTGAAGATGGATATGAGCTATCAATTTGTAATGGTAGTTATTAAAACTAATAAAATATCTTATTACAATGGAGAACAAATTATAGTAACATTTCCCCACAGTGGAATTCCTTCTCCTTTCCATAAAACTTTCAATCCTTGAAGACAATATGAAAACAATTAATCGTTGTAACCAAACTTTCTCAGTAACAAATTTACTTCTCTGTGTGGCATATCCAGTGAGTAAGTTGCCTACTTGAATCAGGATACAGTGCCTCCAGTACCACAGTCAATTTCTGTCTGAGATGAATCAGATAGGTCCCTTTTCAAGGCATGGTTTTCACTGGAATTGGATTTAGATGCTGAGACATATGACATTCTTTTGACCATTAAGAGGTCACAAGGTCCTAACTTTGGTGGAAATATTTCTCCTCAACTCAATCATCTGAGATTAGAAAGAAATAGAAACAAAAGAAAAAAACAAAAAAGACATTCATGGGCACATGACAATAAGGTGTGGTGATGAGACAACATAGCCGGGCAATTGGAACTACCTACTCTCCCACCTGGAGGTCCATAATATTTCTTTTCTCAAAAAATACTCAGAAAGAGGGTGAAAATTCATCTGTTTGCAATGTCTTATGCACACTGAATTCTGGTTCAGCAGTTATAAACATTCTTTCCATTACCATAAAGGAAGCTGATGAGAAAGAGTCTAGTTCCCCTCTGTTCTCAGAAGCACAGAAAAAAAGAAGCAAGTGCTGCAGAATCAAATGGACTGGCAGAAGGCAAATGATGCTGCATATATAATAAAGATTAGACCAACATTGACCAATGAACCCCATTATTCATACATCTGAACATGTCCCTCCTTTACTTAAAGTTCATGCTCCTTCATTTCCCTCCATTGAATTTATTTATATCATTTGTTTTTGCAGTGTCATTGGAAGACCTTCACATCCTCTCATGATTATCATAAAAAACATTCCCTTCAGAAAAATCTTCCCCAGATTCTGTCAATCATATCCGTTTACTATAACTTAGTTTACCCCCTCTTTAATCTTGCATGTAAGAATGTTTAATAACAGAAATGTTCCCCTGCATTTTCCCTTTACCAAACTAAGAAATATATTGGGAAATGATTATATGTCTTCAATATTTTGTTCTGAATTTCCTCACACCTCAGTCTTGGTCCTTCCACACAGAAGGTACTAAAATGTTTACTGAAGTAAACTAAAACTGTTTATAGGCACGAATCCCCTAAATGTCTTGATTCACAAGAAATTCTATGTCTGGAGGAGAGGACAGAATAAGATCAGCTGGATTTAAAGTATAAGATGAGTTTCTTTTCCAAAGACAACTGATTCCCCGAAGAAGCCTCTACCTGTATGTGTGTCCTTTCTCTAGAGCTCTTCACTGTATGGAATTATTTCTGGGATCAATTTTGCAGCTTCTACATAGTTTCTCAAGGTGCATCCATACCTCCTCTCTAACTCCTCCCCAATGCCTACATGAGGGCTTTCTCTAGATATCTTACCACTAGTTGTTTACCACTGACCAGTCTACTTTGGGGCTTAAATTATTTCTGCCAAATCATAGTGCTGGTCTTGAGAGATATTCTGATAAGAGCTTTTGAAAATCTATAGGTATTAACTGATAACAATTTTGGCCCTTGTTTGGCATTCTGGGAAGAAAAGGACTATAAGTTTATTCTCAAAAACTAGTAGGCTTACTTCTAGAAAATCAGAACTAAGAGGGAATGATAACTGAACTGAGACATTGTTTTGTGTGATTTTTGTTTTAGGTTTAAAGCACTGATCTTTATATTTATATTGTACTTTTGCAACCTGCCCTAGCTAATTTAAAAAAATATTTTGAATATTTTTTTCATAGTTACATGTTTCAGGTTCTTTCCCTCTCCCTCAAAGCCCCCTAACCCTCTTAGCTGACTCACAGTTCCACTGGGTTTTACATGTATCATTGCTTAAGAGCTAATTCCATATTATTGCATTTCATTGATGGTTGGAATAAAGTTATCGTTTAGTGTCTACACCCCCAATGATATCCACATCAGCCCATGTGTTCAAGCAGGTGTTTTTCTTCTGTGTTTCTTCTCCCACAATTCTTCCTCTGAATGTGGCTAGTTTTCTTTCTCATAAGTCCCTCAGCCTTGCTCTGGATTCTTGCATTGCTGCTACTAGAGAAGTCCATTATGTTTGATTGTACCACAGTGTATGTGTCTCTGTGTACAATGTTCTCCTGGATCTGCTCCTTTCACTCTGCATCAATTCCTGGAGCTCATTCCAGATGACATGGAATTGCTCCAGTTCTTTATTCCTTTGAGCACAATAGTATTCCATCACCAACAGATACCACAATTTGCCCAGCCATTCCTCAATCTAAAGATATTCTCTCATTATCCAATTTTTTGCCACCACAAAGAGCGTGGTTATGAATATTTTTGTACAAGCCTTTTTCTTTATTGTCTCTTTGGGCTTTAAATGAAGCAATGCTGTGGCTGGATCAAAAGGCAGTTAGTCTTTTAAAGCCCTTTGAACAGAATTCCAAATTGCCAACCAGAATGGTTGGATCAATTCACAACTCCACCAACAATGTATTAACGTACCAATTTTGCCACATCCCCTAAAACAATCATTACTCTCCCCTGCTGTCATTTTAGCCAATCTGCTAGGTGTGAGTTGTTTTGATTTGCATTTCTCTAATTATTAGGGATTGAAAACACTTTCTCCTGTGATTATTGATAGTTTTGATTCCTTTATCTGATTATTATTTTTATTGCATTATTATCTAAAATGGTTACCTTTATTATTTCTGCACTTGTGCATTTGTTTGCCACATTTTTATGCCCTAGTACATGGTCAATCTTTGTGAATGTACCATATGCAACTGAAAAGAAGGTGTATTCCTTTTTGTCCCTATTTATTTTTGTCCACATATCTATTAACTAATTTTTCTAGTATTTCATTCACCTCTCTTATCTCTTTCTTACTTATTTTTTGGTTTGATTTATCTAGATCTGATAGGGGAAGGTTAAGGTCTCCTACTAATATTGCTTTGCTGTCTATTTCTTCCATGAGCTCTGCCTGTTTCTCCTTTAGAAATTTGGAAGCTGTAACAATTGGTGCATACATTTTGAGTACTGTTATTTCCTCATTGTCTATACTGCCTTTTATAAGGATGTAATTACCTTCCCTATCTCTTTTAATCACATCTATTTTTACTTTGCTTTTTCAGAAATCATGATTGTCACTCCTGCTTTCTTTTTCTCAGTTGAAGCCCAATATATTTTGCTCCAGCCATTGACCCTAACACTGTATATGTCCACCTGCCACATGTGTGTTTCTTGTAGACAACATAGGTAGGATTTTGTTTTCTAATCCACTCTGCTATTTGTTTCTGTTTTATGGGCAAGTTCATCCCATTCACATTCAGTGATAAATTATCAGCTATGAATTCCCCAACATTTTGGCATCTTCTCGTAATTCTACACCTTCTTTTTATGCTATTTCCTTTTAAACCAGTGGTTTGTTTTAAATCAGTCCCCCTTGTCGCCTCCCTTGGTTTACTTCCCTTTACACTCCTTCCCCTTTTATTCCCCTCTTATTATTTTTAAGGTCTAATGAATTCCCCCCTCTCTTCCCCTACCCAAACCAATGCCCCCCTTGGTTCATTCCTCCTGAATTTTTCCTTAGTGTTAGATAGAATTTGATATCCCAATGGCTCTAGCTACTCTTCCCTCTCAGGATTAATTCCACTGAGAGTAAGGTTTAAGTATTTCCTATTAAAGCTCTCTTCCTCTCCTTCTTATAATAGTATTCATCCCCTCCACTTCCTATGTCTTCTTTGTGTGGTATAGATTATCCTATTTTTCTTATTCCTTCAAGTTTCTTTTGGTGCCATCTTCTATTCACACACACACACACACACACACTTTTCCCCCCATATCATCTTAGACCATTTAGTATTCCAACCTCTCCGTATGAATAATTCTTCTAATTACTATAATAGTGAATACCATTTTTAGAATTACACATAACATATCTCCATATAGGAATACAAATAATTTGATCCTATTGGAGCCCTTGAAGAAGGAAATTTAAAGATAAGAATTTTCCTTCTTTCCCTTCTCTTTCTTATTTACCTTTTTATGTTTCTCTTGGTTTTTGTAGTTGGATATCAAACTTTCCATTTAGTCCTGGTCTTTTTTGTGCAAATACTTGGAAATCTTCTATTTTGTTCAATGCCCATACTTTCCCTTGGAAGTATATAGTCAGTTTTTATGGGTATGTAATCCTTGTTTGTAGACCCAGTTCTCTTGCCTTTCTGAATATCATATTCCAAGCCTTGTGGTCTTGTAGTATGGAGGCTGCCAGGTCCTGTGTAATCCTGATTGGTATTCCTTGATATCTGAAATGTCTCTTTCTGGCTTCTTGTAATATTTTATACTTAACTTGGAATCTTTTAAATTTGGCTATTACATTCCTGGGGGTTGTCATCTAAGGATTTAATGTAGAGGGTTCTATGGGCTCTTTTGATGTCTATTTTGCCCTCTTATTAAAGGGCATAAGTGCAGTTTTCTTGGATAATTTCTTCTAGTATGATATCTATATTTCTCTTTGTCTCTGATTTTTCCAGATCAATAATCCTCAAGTTGTCTCTTCTAGAACTGTTTTCTTGATCTGTCATCTTCTCTTTGAGATATTTCATGCTTCCATCTATTTTGTCAATCTTTTGACTTGGATTTATTAATCCTTATTGTTTTGTGAGATCATTGGCTTCTAATTACCCTACTCTAGCCTTTAAAGACTGGTTTTCAGCTTAATCTTTTGGTTTTCCATTTCATTCTGGTCTCTCTGGCTCTCCATGGCTTCCTGATCATTTCTGGACTTCATTTTGCTTATCATTTCATTTGATTTCAGAACCTTAATGTCCAATTGCAATATTCTGCCTTTTAAACTGTTATTTTTTAAACTATTTCCCACTTTTCTTACCAGATCTCTTCCATCTTCCTCATGATCTCAGACTTGAACTCTACAGGAGATTATGAACAATATTCATTTTGGGGGGAAGGTTTGGATGTCTTTAGTTGGTTGTCCACCTCTGTTTTGGGGGTTTTATTCTGTGCAGAAGTTATCAAGTGTTAGAGCTTTTTTCTTGGTCTTTTTGGTGGTTATTTCTTGGGCCTTGCTTGGCATCATTATGCTTTCTCAGTCAGAAATCTAATTAAGGCAGGCAGACTCTCTTTGTATGGAGCTAAGGAGCAGTTTTTGTCTGAGGCTGCTTTATGAGTTTCCTGGTATCTACTGTCTACTAGGCCTCTGCTGTCTGTGGCCCCTCTCAGCCTCACTCCTTCAACCAAGGTCTGAGCTCCCCAGCTTCCTGGTGTCTCTGGTCTAGCTGTTTTCAGGGTCAAGCCCCCTTTGGTACTACTCTGCTGCACAGAGCCCAGAAATTGGCCCACACTTGCTCTTCCTCCTGAGGTTTTCCCCTGAGTCTCAGAGCGCTGAGCTGCTTCCACTGTCCACTGCTTCCCTAAGACCCACTACCACGCCCAAAGTCAGAACTCTCCAGCATCCTGGGGCCTCAAATCTTGCTGCTATCAGGGAAAAGCTCATAGTGCTCACAGTTAGCTATGAACGAGCTAGATTTTGCACCCCTGCTCACTCTAATTGTGGTAAGCAGTCTCTAACTCTGGTACTGTGGGTGGGTTGGGGGAGCGTTGATCAGCTCACATTTTGATGTGAGATATTACCCCCCACCTTATAGCATGGAAATGTCCAAATCCCACATACATTTGATATTGTGCCCTATTGTGGGGTCCCTTCTTTCATCTGGATTTGGTTTTGTTTCCTTTTGAGGTATCATGTATAGGTTGGTTAGGAGAATAAAACACCCTGCTTTTACTCAGCAACCATCTTATCCTGGCAATTGCCCTGAAATGAAACGTTGTTAAAGATTACTAATGCATTAAGAGGCCTTATTGTCTGCAGGATTCATCAATGCCATAGCAAGTAGGGCTAATATTGCCACTGGCAATGTGAACATGGAACCATTATAGAAGAGGTATTCAGTTCATAAAACTCCCCAATGGGATCAAGTCGAGGGTTGCTGAGCCTAGTTGCATAATAAACAAAATGACAAAAAATCAAAGCTAAGACTGAGTTTGCTGGGGAAGATACTCTTAGTTGTCATTTAGTTGTAGTTTTTGAACATGGCATCACTCTCTGACCTTTTCCACACCATGGAGAACTTGGATCGTATTCCTGCTTCCAAATGGATTTGAAAGGAGAAATTTTTGCCTAACATAGTCAGAAAGCAAGCTTCCTGTCCCCTACATTGCAATACTCTTATGTGCCATATTCTTCTACTATATTGGAAGCTCCTTGAAGTCAGGGACTAAATGGATTGCTTCTATTTGTATCCCCAGGCTTTAGTACAAAGTCTGCCACACATAAATAACTTGATATTCATTCTGTCTGCCTATCTCTCTACATCACTGCCTAACAATCTGTGTTCCCTGAGTCTCCTTTAGATAGTAAAAAGATTTTCATAATTGCAAATCATACCAGGTACTCTCATACATATGAAGGAGAAAAGCCATAGGGCAGAGCTTCTGCTTCATGTACAAAGGTATCAGGATGACTAGCATGTTTACCATGGGAAAAAACCCAAAACACAAAAATTATTTTCTTAGAAAGGCAGTTCTTCACTTTTGCCTCCACTAGGAATAAGAAAAAGAGGTTCCAAAACATTTTAATTTGTTTTTCCCTTGATTGCAGAGACCCAGCTGGAGGTGCCCCTGGCAGTTTTCTCCCCAGAGTTCTTAATGGACCAAGACTGCCCTGTGGAAACTGAAGTTGGAGAGGTTCATAACATTATTTAACAAGAGTGCCAGGAGACAGAACAAAACCTAAAAACTTAACTATAAAATGTATATTTTGCCTTGCACCATTGCCCTTGACTGGTTATGGGCCTCACTAATGCCTATTGTGTTTCTTCAGGTGTAGCAGACAGACCAAAGCATGATCATCTAATAAAGGGCAGGACATTTCTGATGCTGGACAGTTCCTCACCAGTACATGAATAAGGCTGTTAACTTTGCTTTAGTATGAGTGGGTTTTCTCAACCTTGGAATTTTGGCTAATTAATCTTCAGGGAGATGTTGCTCCATATTCACAAAAGTTTTTCTCAATTGCTTTCTTCTTTACTCCTCTCTCTGCTCCTGCAGCTTCCAGGATTTGACCACAGGACAGGGAACCTCCACTGCTTCCACCAGATAAACCCCATAGTTTCCCAAGATGGGGAGATGATCATTGGGATCTTTTTATCCTTGTTCTCAGTTAAAGTGAACAGTGAAAGAGGAGCAGAAGTGTTTACAAGTCCTCCTAACAAAGCTTGTAAGCCTTATCAGTAAGTGCCTCACTATCTCTGTGACATCCTTTTTTCTGTGATGATTTCAAAGAGATCTTTATTGATGGACCAAAAGGCAGGCTCATAAAACATGATTCAATAGGGATTTTGCCTCTCTTCTTCTCTCTTAATTCTTTTACATCCGTCACAGTTTTACTTATGTTTCATTATACTTCAGAGTTAAATAGAAAAAAAACCATTTTCCTCTATTTACCCCTCTTCAATCCACTACAAATACCCATAATCAAAAAGCTCAATTCTAACAGGTTCAGTCTTTTTATTGTATTCACTCCCAATTCCTGACTTAATAGTGATGCTTAAGAATGGAAGTGGACTCCAAGACTCCTGCAATTATGTTAATACTCTGAAGTTCTTGAGGCCTCTGTCACTTTATATCCTTGGCAAATTTAGTGGTTTAGAATGTACTAAAACTGGGCAAGGAGATTTATCCTATCTACAAAAATGAAAGGTTTCCTATTTCCTTTCTAAATCAGTCTATCAATAAAAAGTGAGCATAACATTTAGGGAGTCCTGGGAAGTCTTTCTTCAGTGAAGATACTATATTTTCCCAGGTGCCATACAATTGGAAGATATACCATTAGATATACTCCCTCTTGTGAGTATGTAAACTTCATAATTTTCCTTGATATTTCTTAGGACTATTTATATGTTCCTGATAGGCAGAGTAAACCAAGATAGGATATCCCAACAGAACTGATTAAAGCACCCTGGGACAGAGCCTAAAAGTGAGGGATTAGTAGATTTTGGGCTGTTGGGAAAAAAAGGTATACTCAGGATACCACTGTAGAATGTACTGAGCAAGGCTTAGAACTGTCTTTCTGGAATGTCTACTCTTTCCCAGTGATGTCTGGAGTATTCTGATTACCAGCAAGTCATATGTGGGGGGCTTACTTCCTTTTCTCTAGGTCAATTTTTCTCAAATATAACTTTCCAAAAGAAGTGGTGTTATATTTCCTTTATGAGACATAGACAAAACGTATTTTCACTTATGCTGATAACCAGGCCTTAGTTTTGTGCTTCATCCTGTATTTGGATCCTTTGGTAGAAAATTTGGTTTACCTAGCAGGTCCTCACGGTGTATAGCAATGTAAAACGTAAACATGCATATAAGCCTCTGTAAATCTGCACTGTGAAATTCTGATTGAGGCTAAAATACACCAGTTCCTAGACTGTTTTCCCTTTGTGATAGCTGAGGAAAAGCAGGTTAGCAATTAACTTTGTCATACTTGTGGGAGACAGATTATCAAATACAATTGATGGTTCTTTGGCAGATGAGCATATTGACCTCTTTTGTACCTTTCTGTGGTCAAATGCTTCTATGAATTTATCTTATCTCCTGTCACTTTTTTTTAACAACTCTGGGTTCCTTTATTTTCTTTATTGTCTTCCTTGCCTCTCACAGATGAGAAGGTCCAGATACTTCTACAATATAGATGAATATTTTTTGTATAAAGGCAAAAAATCATTAAATCATTTTCATTGTTAATTATTTATTTTAATATGATTTATTTATTTATTTTGATATGATTTATTCTTTAATATGATTATTCGTATTCTCTTTTCTTTTTTATTATTCTCCAACTAGGGAGAACAGATTGTTTGCTTTAGAAGGAAAAGAAGGTTTTTACCATTCCATGGAAAGACTTTTTTAAAAATCCTATTCTAAATTAAATGCCTTCTGAACTCTACTCAGTTTTTAAATTTTGTGTAAAGAATAACATTTTGTGAGGAAAATTCAGGCTCTCCTTCTGTCCTACTTGACTCAAATTAATGGAAAATGAAAAAAGAAGAAAAGCATGGACACAAATTCTTTAAATCTCAGAAACTTAACAAGTGAATATTCAAGACAGAATTGAAAATGCTGTGGATGCTATTACGTGAAGCGAATTAGCCAAATGTTGTGACACAGCTTCTGTCTCCAATAAAACAGTTTGAGATTGTCTGAAAGGTAGTAGTTGCTGTATGTAATTTTAAAACATCATCACAAATAGCTAAGGTGTCTGTCCTTTACTATTGGATTCTTGATTGACGATCTGATACTAAATAACTATCTTTTAAAGAATTTTGTATTCTATTCTTCTCAATACCAGTACTTGAAGGGAAAAAATGAGGAGGTAGGGAAATCTGAGCCTGAACCTTGCCTTTCATTAGAAATATGACAGGATTAAATTAAGATACTGAGAGTCCCAAAATGTGCATTCTTCCTATTCTCACACCTTTGTGAATTGTTTGGTACCATTAATTTTCTTCCTTGTGCAATGATCCCTTCTCCAAAAACCCATATGACAAAGTCATCCTCACATTTCATGGGCCAAGATGCCCTCTTTAAAATCTTGCTTTTTCTCTTCATGAGGAAGGGGCCTAACCTCTACTCTGCTTTCTTTGATATAAATAATTGGTATTTATTTTCTTGACCTTAATAAAATAATTCTCTGGGTCAAAGGACATACAAATGTTCTACAAGATCTAGATGAATCTGGATGCTCTTTATCTATTGGTGGAATGAGGGAGTGACTCAGGCAAACAGAATCACATAAAAACCTAAGGCCAATAGTCCTCACTGTCTCTGGAATCACAAGAAAGGAAGAATATAGGAACAAGACACATGGACAGAGCTTTTTAAAATATAAATTAAATTAACTGAATAACTGGTTGAGCCTTTAGTTTTGACTCACAGGGATGAAGAATTGTTCCTCTTGAAAAGCATTTTTTGTAGTATTTGTTAATATTCTATTGCACTCACCCCTACAGGTGGCTCCACAAAAATTACCAGCAGGCTCTGGCTCTACTGTTTGCTATAGAGGAGATTAACAGAGATTCCAATCTGTTGCCCAACATTACCCTGGGATTCCACCTCTACAACACCTACCACAGTGATGAGAGAACCTTGGAGAGCTCCTTGAGGTGGCTTTCTGGGCAAGGCCAGCTCATTCCTAATTACAGCTGCAGGAAGCAGGAAAAGTCTGTGGCTGTTATTGGAGGAGTCACAGCTGCTCTTTCTGTTCAGATGGGGACACTACTAGACCTTTACAAGTTTCCACAGGTGAGATATACAACGTGACTATGCCTTTCTCTATGCCTTCACCAACAAAAATATTACCATTATATTATTAACAATATAAGAGCAACATCAATAACTAGCAATTATGAAGTGCTTTAAGGTTTTTAATGTGCTTTATATAAATACTGTTATTATTCCTCACAGCAACCCTCTCAGGTGCTAATAAAAGCCTAATTTTACAGAGGAGGTTACTGAGACTGAGAAAAATTAAATTACATGTCCGGGATCAGGCAGCTAAGAAATTCCTGTGGCAAAATTTGATCTTGGTTCTTCTTGACACCACGTAAATCCTATTGTCACTGCACCTGTAAGCTAGCTCAATTATAAGGGAATGTAAACTTCTCCTGGAGCAGCATCCAAATTGTAGACCAAGAGGACAATGGGAGCCATTTAGATTCCAGTTTATGAAAGTGTCTAATGGATAACTTGTATATACTTGCCCGTTACACAGATGAGTGTCACTAAAGATTGAAAAGGATAAAATATCTACTCAGCATTACACAATTCAATTGTGCAAGAGTAGGGATTAAATTTTGCATGCCTGGACTTCCATGTGAAAGACTGATCAATCTATCACATGTCATTCTTGTTCAATAATGTTCAATATTCATTCATTGAGAAAAGTGTCATTTACAAAAAGATAATGGAGCATAAACACTATTGTAGAAGGTAGAAGTTTGACAAGCAATGGCAAGCCTATCTATAATGCTGTATTAAGAGACCCATAAGTACCTCTATGAAAATGCAGGTGCAGGAGTAAATTCATGGAATTGCTGACAGATAGGTAATCCACATTTATTTAATTTATGTAATGAGTACAGAAGGCACAGATATACAAGCAGTTTGAGAAAACTTTTCAGAAGGCAGCGCATCTTTTAAAGACCAGAAAGAGTATTCTAGGAACTCTCGCCTGGCAGGAGAGTAAATATACTTTTCATCCTGGCTGCTTACTGAGTATTGTCATTGTCAGGAATATAACTCATTGCTTTGTTAGTCTGGAATCCACAAGAGAAATAAGGATGTTTTCATGGAATAAAAACAAAGTAAAATATGAATCCTTAATTTAAATGAAATGGAAAACAGTTTTTAGTATGGAATTACTCATATCAAAAGAGGAATGGCTGAAGGCCTCCATTTATATTCTCACTCCTCCTTTTAAAGCTTTCACAGTTTCATTCAATATTATTCATCTCTAATATCTCTACAAACAAAGGTTCAGGATTTCGAGGCCTTTGAGAAGTAACTCAGGGAGTCTTGTGGCTTCACTAGCATTGGGATTTCAAAATGTTCTGGTCATACGCTTAAAGACCAGTGAAGAAAACAAAAAACTGCAAACTCAAAGGGCACAGATATTAGCTTTTTATTGGGATTTGGAAACCAAAGTGAGATCCCTAAGTTAGGGGATCCATGTAAAGGATTCATCTTGCATCTTTGTTTGTCAGAAGATATGCTACTGCATGCGGTCCTATATAGGGAAAAGTAAGAATGGTGCATCCTTTGTGAGTTAGTTCTTTCTTGACCCTGACAGGAGAGGAGAATAGCATCTGGTTTCAGAAATGGCCAGATCTTTCAAAGTGTGATTGTTGAATACCAAACAACAAAGTCACAATAAGCAAGATCTGACATAATTCCTATTATGACGTCAGTGAACATTCTTTTATTGATAAGAACAAATCTTCTGGTTGAAGGATGGGGTAAAGATCACCTGATGTTTTTTAAATATTCCTATTTTTACATTTTGAGCTTCATATTCCTCATTCACAATATCACCTCTCCCTACCCACTGAGAAGTTAAACAACTTGAAATCAATTATACAAGTGAAGTCATGAAAAATATTTACATATTAGGCCTATTGCAAAAAAAAAAAAAACTGCCCACCTAAGTGCACAAAGAAGGATAAAGGGAGAAGAATATGCTAAAGGGCAGCTAGGTGGCTCAGTGGATTGAAAGCCCTGGTGGATCCTGGGTTCAAATTTGGCTTCAGATACTACCTAGCTGTGTGATTCTGGGCAAATAACTTAACCCACATTGCCAAGCACATACCACTTTACTACCTTGGAACCAATAAACACTATTCATTCTAAGACACGAAGTTAAGGTTTTTAAAAAAGGATATGATACAATCTGTACTTAAATGCCTTCAGTTCTCTCTCTGGAGGTGGGTAATATTTTTCATCATGTGTCCTTCAATGCTAAAACGCCATACCCTTTTGTCAGTCTTTGGATCATTGTCTTATTCAGAGTAGCTAAATCATTCACATTTGCTAACCATACCATTGAGCTGCTAAAGTGTATGATATTCTGCTTATGCTCAGTTTATTTTCCATCAATTCATATAAGTTTTCCCAAACCTTTCTCAAATCATCCTGCTCTTCATTTCTTAAAATATAAAAGGATTGCACTGCAATACTTATGCTACAACTTATTCAGTCAATGTTCAGTTGATAGGCATTCCCAAACATCTAATTCTTTGCCACCAAAAAGAATTGTAATAAATACTTTTAAATATAGAATATTTTATTTTTATTTGATATCATCATGATACATCCCTTGTAGTCTTATGGTGGGATCAAAAGCTAAATTCATCTATTGGACATAATTTAAAAATTGGGTTGAGAATGGTTGAACCAATTCACAATTCCATCAACAGTGCATTAGTGTCCCATTTTTACACATTCCTCCCCCTACATATATCATTTTCCTTTTATATTTTATGATCCAGTCTTATAGGTGTGAGGTGGTACATCCATGTTGTTTTCATCACCATATTTCTAATAACGAGTGGTACAGAGCATTTTTCATATGCACATAACTTCTATGTCTTCTTCTGAAAATTACCTGCTCATATTCCCTGATCATTTATAAATTGGGCAATGGTTCTTATTTTGTAAATTTTATTCATATTAGGAAAAAGAAGAAGAAACCTCTTGTAGATTTTTTTCCTCTTTCACTTCCTTCCTTTATCAGTACTGGTTTTTTACTACCCCCTTTCTCTTATCCCATTACCCTCCCACTTCCCTGTTAAGAAATAAATATTTCTATGCACAATTGATTATTTACATACTTACTTCCTTGATCCAAATCATATGAACAATGTTCAAGTACTACTGCATTCCCTCAAAATTTCATGCTGCAATGTAAAAACCCTTCCATGTGTACATCTTTTGTGTGAAATCATTTATTCCATAGTTTATCTCCTTTCTTTTCCTAAGACATTCCTTTCTCATATTCATCCATTTTGTTCATCATTCAATTAAAACTTTCACAAACCTTCTGTCCATATAGACTCCTGCCATTGAAACACATCACTGTCCCTTAAAGACTCAGAGAGAGAGAAAAATACAGAGATTTTCAGTGATTGAAGTACCACTTATCCTAAACTGTGGGCTAAAATTGACATCATCTTTTCTGTCAACAAAAAAGGCTCATTTCCAAATTCACATTTTGTTTCAGTTCTCTCAGTAACACCATGGGACAAACTAATTCCTATTTCTTTCTCTTCCAGATCAGCTATGGTCCATTTGATTCCATTCTTAGTGACAAGGTCCAGTTTCCTTCCCTCTATCAGATGGCACCCAAAGACACTTCTCTCCACAAAGCTGTTGTCCGCTTAATAGTATATTTTGAGTGGAACTGGACAGGCCTGGTTGTTTCAGATGATATGAGAGGTGAAACATTCCTCTGGGAAATAAGAGGGGAAATGGTAAAGAAAGGTGTTTGTGTGTCCTTCACAGAGAAGATCCCCATCAGTGAGAGAACACATATGGAATCACATGAAAACTTCATGCCCAGGATCATGATATCATCAGCCAAAGTGATTGTCATCCATAGTGACACAGATTCATTAATGATTCTAAGATACTCACAAATGCCTATAATTGGAATATTCAAGGTGTGGATTGCCACATCTCACTGGGACATTACTATGAGACCCCTCCATTCTCAAGGTCATACTTTCCATGGGGCTCTCACATTTTCATACTTGACAAGGGACATTCCTGGATTCAAGACTTTTCTTAAGACAATAACTCCTTTGAAATATCCAGATGATGCTTTACTTAGGAGATTCTGGTTCTCTGCTTTTAGATGCCCAGATCAACCAGAATACCCACAACAAGAAATATGTTCACCAAATGCTTCCTTGGAGAATTTGCCATTGTGCTCTTTTGATATGACCATGTCTAGCTTCAGCTACACCATCTACAATACTATCTATGCTGTGGCTTGGGCTCTCCATGAAATATCTATAAGAAAATCAGAGAAAAGGTCAATGGCGAATGAAGAATACTTAGAACCTCATTCATGGCAGGTACTATTGAATGTGTGATCACTTTTTAACTATGATGTACTGGAAATATATTTTGGGTACTGATGGGATGAAAAGGATAATGATGTCCCTTTTAACTCCCTAATTCTCTGATTAGATGTTTCTCACAGATCGTATTGCTAATTTCCTGCATTTGTGAAATATCATTTGAAGAATTGATCTTTCTTCCAGAATCTTGAATCTGAAAATGACCTCCAATTCCATAAAGCAGACATCCATGGGAACTGGACTGCAAACCCTTTTGCACCAATTTTGTCATTGTATTTCTGATCAGGGAATAATCTATCATCTCTTGATATTCCTTATTCCATTTTGCGGCACATCTAATTGTTGAAACAGTATTTTATTATCCTATATGGGTCTGATTTAGTTATAAAATGTCCTACACTGGCTGACAACTAGCCAATACCCAGTTTTCAGAAACTGTTCTATTAGCTAGTGAATATTTTTCTCATTAATTATCATTTTGGGCCCTATCATGGGTATGTTAGGATTCATTCTGATAAAATTTTAGTGATTCACATATGCTCATGAATCAGTCAATTAACTCTGCACCTGCATCCCAGTTTATAAATAAAGTGGAGATTCTTCTTTTCCTATACGTTTTGAACCATCTCCTTCATCATATCTTGGATTAGACAGACATGAGTCTTATTAACTACACATCAATACATTATATTAAGAGCAAAGAAAAATTATGAAAACAAATATTTTAACCACATATCTCTGATGAAAAATACTCTGGGTAAAATCTCCTCTAGCCATTAAAGGAAGCTATTGATTTTTTCACTATTATGGAAACAAAGAGTACCACCAGTCTACTTTCTCCAGATATTAGTCTCAGAAATTCTCCTTGGGATGTCTTTAGAGTCTGAAATAAACTCAGTTAGTTGCTTCAAAATTCTCTTGATCTTCTTCAAGGCAATTAAGTGATTCATTCCTTCAGGAAAGGAGTTGCATTGGTCCTTTCTGTGATTCTCAAAGTAGTCTTACTCTGAAGGTTACTTTTTCCATAAGGCAGCTAAAATGATTGTGATTATATTCCCTTTTGAAATTCAGGAACAAAATTCTTAGTCTCCATGGAAGGAGCAATAAAAACTAGTGTTCCATCCTTATAAAAAATAAAATTGACTACTGTTTTATTCTTGAAACTATTTCTATATATATCACGAGATAGACATTTAATGATTACTCATAGGCTTGATCCCAATATTAATCACTACTGAAGCTTGAACCTACTCTCTCTGACATTGGCTACTTGACAGGAGATAACTGGTGCACTTTTACTCTTATCAACTCGCCATTCTTTTACAGAATTAGCTCAGACTCCCAAGCACCGTTAGGCCTGCTGCAATTCAAAACTCCTGGATTTAATGATTCACCAGCCTCAGCCTCTCCAAAAGCAGGTACTATAGGAATGTTCCTTCGTGTTCAGTAGTATAGAGAGGCAATGTTTCCTAGTAATGTTAGAGTGGATCTTTCATTTAGGAAGATTAGAATTTAAATCTGAAATTTGACATACTCTTGGTGATCTTAGACAATTCACTCAAGTACAGACCCCGTGTTACCCTCCAAAAGAATAATTTGCCAACTCATATGGCAACTGCAGTTTTGGATTAGTAGAAGGTGTTTGCTCATCAGGGAGTTAGCAATTCTGATGATATTACAGGAATCCAAACTACTCATCCAGAATCATCATATTCTCAGATATAATTTTCTGAACCATTTGGTTAAATTACATTAACAAACAATTACCTTTTGATGCTTGCCTTCTCCTTATTGTGCATGTAGACAATTTTCATTGTTTCCAAAGATTGGAGTCCTTTACCTAGAAGTATATCCTCAAAATGGTGCCAGAGAAGTGATCTAAATAGACCTTTACAAATTAGGGCATGAATAATTGAAGATTAAATTCAGGAGCAATACTTAACAATTTCTTACACTTGACTTACCCTCTGAAATAAAGGAACAGAAAAGTATGATGAAACAATCAATACATCAATAAACATTTAATAAGCACTTACAATGTGCCAGGAACTGTACTAAATTCTGTGGATGTGAAAAGAGGCAAAAACAGTCCCTACCATGAAAAAGATAACAATCTAATGGGAGAGACCAAAAGAAAATAAATATGTACAAATAAATAATATAGAAAATGAATGGGGGAAAAACAGGAAAGAAGAGAGAGAGAGAGAGAGAGAAAGAGAGAGAGAGAGAGAGAGAGAGAGAGAGAGAGAGAGCATTAGAATTAAGAAAGGGTTGAAAAAGCTTACAGGAGATGATGAGATTTTAGGCAGAAGTTAAAGAAATCCAATGAATCAAGATGGTATGGATGAGGAGGGTGAGCATATTTCAGAGATGTCACTAAAATGAGATCAACAGACTTTGGCAATATATTAAAGGAGTTGAAAGGTATTTATGAATCAAGACTAAAAATGAAATTAGGAATTTTGGAAATGGAAGCAATGCTGCAGGTTCCAGAGGATTTTTTTTCCTATATGTCTGAGAAGAAAGTCAGATTTTACCAGACCTCCAAATAAGACTACAGAACTCTAAAAGACTACAAAACATGTCCTGTATCTCTCATATAATGTATAAGTTATACTTCAGAGAGAGTCCTTCCCTAAGGTACTACCTGGCAATTAATAATTGTCTTCCATTTCAGTTGCACTCCTTCCTGAAGAAAACTCAATTTACCAATAATGCTGGTGACCAGGTGTTTGTGGATGAGACTAGAAGCTCTGAGGCTCAATATGCTATTATGAACTATGTATTCTTTCCTAATGAGAGTGATGCTCTGGTGAAAGTGGGGCAGTTTCTCCCCAAAGCTCCATTTGGTCAAGATTTCACAATCTGTGAAGATGCCATAGATTGGGGCTGGGATGCAAAGGTCAGAAATATTTTAAGTGCACAATAGATACTTCTAAGCAAAAGAACACTTCTTGCCCTGTTTAGTTTACTCCTTACTAATCATATGTATGAATAGGAGACAATGAATGATTATAGTAAAATTATAGACCAAGATAATGAAGTGATCTCACAGACCATTTAAGTCCATTGTCTTCCTCTTAATACATAAGGAAACACATGATCAGAAATGGTAAGTGGCTTTTTCATGATGATACATGCAATGATCACTCTAGGTGGAATTTTTTCTTGTTGTCGTCATTAAGTCATGACCAATGCTATGTAACCATAGCTATGTACTTTGCCCGTGGGTTTTCTTGGCAAAGATAATGGAGTGGTTTGCCATTTCCTCCTCCAGTTGTGTCCTCATTTTACATATGAGGAACTGAGGAAAATAGGGGTTAAGTGACTTGCATAGGGTTTCATAGCTAGTAAGTATCTAAAGCCCAATTTGAAAGAAGATCTTCCTAATCCAAGGCCTACTACTCTATTCACTGTACCACCTAGCCTGTATATGTATATGTAAATATGTGTAGTATATATATATATATATATGTGTGTGTGTGTGTGTGTGTATGAGTATGAATTTCTGTGTCTGCAAATACACACACACATGTATATATACACACACAACTAAACTTTCTTTCCCATTTAAATTTTTCCTCTTCCAAATTAAAAATGAAATAACAAAACCTCATTAATAGTTAAGCAAAAAACTTTCATTACAAGCCTGGTCCACAAAATATTGTGTCTGAATTTGCATTCTGGGTTCTTCACCTCTGAAACAGAAAGTGAGTAGCACATTTCATCTTTAACCCTATGGATGTGTGGTTCATTATTTAAAAGATCAGAGTTATTAATTCTTTCAAAGATTTTTTGTTTTTACCATATCATTATGTATGCAATATTAGATCATCTCATTTTGCCCACTTCACAATTTCCAGTTTCTCTGAAATTTAATTGCATTTCATAATACATACTTACAACTAAACATTAATAAATATATAAATACACAATTATGTCTATGTAGGTGTTCATTCTTCATTTCAAGGAGTACCAATGACTTCAGAGAATTGCATTTTGATTCATGTGAATTGGGTTTAAGTAAAATGAAAAATCATCAGCCTCACTGTCTCTTCAAGAGACATCAAAGTACAGTGGCAAGACAAAAGTATGGATGACTGGCAATGATTCAAGTGCAATGGATGACTATTACACCTTCAATATCTGACCACATTCTGATACCTCCACAGTACCTGCTTCAGCCTCCTTTATGGCCACTGAAACAAATTTTCCTCATCCACTCTTTCCATTCTAGGCAGTCTTCAGATACTACAGGTAGACATGCCATTAACTCACCAACAGGTTTGAATCCTCTCAGTTACCCTATGTTATGCATGCTACATACAGCTTCTGGGAGGCAGAGGTGAGAGTTATATGAAAGGGAAACACTAAATGTACATGAAAAGCCCCAAATATGGCCCGACAAGACCACACCAATGGTGCTACTTCTCCAGAAATATGCCATTTAACCAATTATATAAATCACAACTTGTTCAGACATTATTTGGTTTGGGGGTAACTTCTAATATTCCCATTCTTTGCCAGCAAGAAACACTTCCAGAGCTCTCAGCTACAGATGATGAGGGAATCAGACAGCTGGTCAGGACATTCTATGGTTCCCTTTGCTGGATCTGGATGAAGGACTCAATTGCATTGAACATGCACAGATTTAAAACACAATCATGGGTCACGGTCTCAGGTGGAGGTCCCAGGGTGAGGAGGAGTACTAGCACACCAACACTTTCAGTGGCAGAAAACAGGGGAGCAGGGGAACCAGGCCAAAGATCTAGAGTGGAAAAGAAGATTTTTGATTACTCCTAGAACACAGCAGAGATTAAAAGAATATAAAACAGATCTCTGCTTAGAACATATCACCTTAGAAGAAGTAAATACTAATAAATACCCAGAGTGAGCTCTGAAGCTAGCTGTGTACAGAACCTGAAGCTAGAGACAATTCCCCCTTTACCACAAGAACAGTTCCAAACTTTAACCATTTCTAAGTTAAAAGGAAAGAAAAGAACTAAAAAACGAGCAAACAAAAAAGAAATATTTAAAGTTTTTTTAGTGGCAGGAAAGATCAAAATAAAAATTCGGGAAAAAATAAAAGTCAATACTATAGCATAGAATAATATGAGGTAATCAAAAGCTCAAAAACATTTAGAGGAGCTCAAAATATAATTAAAAATTAAACAATAAAGGTAGAAGAAAAATTGGGAAAAGAAATGAGTAATCCAGGAAATTAATTTTAAAAAGTGTTGAGAGTTTGGTAAAGGAGGTACAAAAAAGTTCAAGAAAAATAGTACCTGAAAAAAAATTACTTGGCAAAAAGAGTAACAAAAAATCACTAAAGAGAAGAACTCAAAAACAAAATTGGTCATGCGGGAAAAGATGTGCAAGTTTTTAGTGAAGGAAAGAATTCCTTAAAAAATACAGTTAATCAAAAGGAAAAGGGTGTATAAAAGCTCACTGAAGAAAATAATTCTGTACAATTTTTAATTCAGCAAGTGGATGCTGATGATTCCAAGAGACAATGAGGAATAATAAAATGAAGTAAAAATGAGAAAAATTAGAAGAAATATGAAATATGTCATTGTAAAAGCAACTGCCGTGAAAATAGGTCAAGAAAATATCATTTAAGAGGGATTGGACTACCAGAAGCCATGATCAAGAAAATAACTATATACATATATATATAGTTATTTTCTTCATATATATATATATATATATATGTATATATATATATCTTTCAAGAAATTATCAGAGTAAATTCACCTAATATCCTAAGACCACAGGTTGAATTGGAAATGGAAAGAATCCTCTGGTCTCCCCATGAAACACATTCCAAAATGAAAATTCCCAAAATATTATAGCCAAATTCCAGAATTCCATGGTCAAGGAGAAAATAGTGCAAGCAGTCAAAAAGAAACAATTCAAATATTCCAAAGTTATGGTACGATAACAAGATTTAGCAGCTTTTATATTAAAGGATTGAAGTGCGTTGGATGTGATATTCAAGTAGATAAAGGAGTTTGCATTGCAACCAAGAGTCACCTACTCATCAAAACTGAGTAAAGTCTATCAGAAGGAAAATGAGCATTCAATAAAACAGAAGGTTTTTAAGCATTCCTTGTGAAAAGACCAGAGCTAAATAGAAAATTTGACTCTCAAATTCAAGATTGAAGAGAAGCCCCAAAAGGTAAACAGGAAATAGAAATCATAATGGATTTAGTAAGATTAAATATAATGGAAAGATGATACTTTATAACTCCTAAGAACTTTATCATTATTAGGAAAATTAGGAGTATACACAGACAGAGATGAAGGGTGTGAGTTGAATATGATAGGATAATATCTAAAAGTATAAAACTAAGGTTTGAGAAAGAATAATGACCTGGGATATGGGTTAAGGGAGAACTAGAATTGGTAAATTATCTCACGCAAAAGGAGTGCAAAAGAGCTTTGAAAGTGAAATGATTGTTGGAGGAAGTGGAAATGAAAATGCTTGAACTTTACTCTCATCAAAAATGGATCAAAAAAGAGATGAACATGCATACTCAGTTGGATAAAGAAATCAAAATAGAAGGAAAAGAGATTAAGAAAATGGGGTGAGAGAAGATGGGGAAGACAATAGTCAGAAGCACATCTTTTTGAGGATGATCAGAGTAAAAGAACAGAGAGGAGGATAAAGAGGAGGGAATAGAATGGAAGATAGTATACAGTAATCATAACAAATTTTAAATCGACTTTTCCCTAATAAAGGCTTCATTTCTTAAATACATAGACAAATGAGTAAAATGTAAATGGCTACATGTCATTCCCCAATTGATAAATTAGCAAAGGATGTGAACAGATAATTTTGATGTGAAGTAATCAAAGCTATCTAGTTACATGCAAATGTAATCTAAGTCAGTATAAATTGTATAATGATTAATTACAGAAATGCAAATTAAAAGAACTCTGAGGTAGCATCTCACACAAATCAGATGACTATTATGACAGAAAAGGAAAATGAGAAAAGTTGGATAGGATATAGGAAAATTAAAACACCAATGCACTATGGAGCAGTTGTAAACTGATTTGACTATTCTGGCGAGAAATGTAGAATTATGACCAAAGAGCTGTTGAACCATACAGATCCTTTCACCAAGGAATACTATTACTATGGTTTTGTGCCAAAGGGATAAAAAGAAAACAAAAAATTGCAACATATTTATAACAACACTTTTTGCAGTGGCAAAGTATTAAAAAGTGAAGGAGTTACCATTAGGGATTGGCCAAGTAAATTGTAATATATGATTGTAATGAAAAACTATTGTACTATTAGAAATGACAACTAGAATAGTTTCAGAAAAACTTTGAAAGACTAACATGAACTGATTGCAGAGGGAAGTGAACAGAATCAGAACAGAACACAGTAACAGCAATGTTGTTCAATGGACAACTTTGAATGAGTTAGCTATTCTCAGCAATTCAATGATTCAAGACAATTCCAAAGGACACACATTGAAAAATGTCATCTGCCTCCAGGTAAAGAACATATGGAGAACATGCCAAAGCATACAGTATTTCACTTTCTTCATTTTTTCTTCTCATTTTCTTCCACAAAAGGACTGATAATGAAAAATATTTTACATGATTTTACATTTAAAATATTTATCAGATTGTTTTCCATATCACTGAGAAGGGAAGAAAGAGAAAGCTTTAAAGTTTCAAAAAATGTTTAAAGAGCTATAATAATTGTCCTTACAAGTAATGAGGTTGGGAGAGCAGCTAAGTGGTTCAATCAATTGAAAACCAAGTCTAGAGACTGAAGGGCTTGGGATCCAATCTGTCCTGACATTTTCTAGCTATGTAACCCTAGGCAGGTCACTTAACCTCTCTAATGCCTAACCTTTACTGTTCTGTTTTGGAAGCAATATGCAGTAATGATTCCAACAGAGTAGGTAATAATTTTTTTGAGAGACACAAGTAATTGGCTGGAAAATTTAAAAGAAAAAGAAAAATATTTCAAGAATCGTGGTGTTTGCATTCAGTCTTTGGTCATGGAATTTCACTAGTCCAAACTTTAATTATTTTCTCCTCAATACATTTTAGAAGCCATTTATTTTTCCAAGAAATACTTTGTTTTGGGGGCAGCTGGATAGATTGAAAGCCAAACCGAGAGGCTGGAGGTACTCGGTTCAAATCTGGTCTCAGACCTTCCTAGTTGTGTGACTCTGGGCAAGTCACTTAATCCCCATTGCATAGCCCTTACTGCTCTTCTGCCTTGGAACAAATACAAATTATTAATTCTAAGATGGAAGATAAAGATTTAAAAATTGAAATGATTTTTAAAAATTTACTTCTTTGGGTATTTTTTTCCTTTTGAATTTATTTCAGTATTTCTATTGTCTCACAATGTCAGTGACTTCTGTTTGTTCCATGCTTATTTTCAGAGTTTCTCTCTTGGTTAAAGTTTTATTCCTCTTGTTCAAATCTGTTTAATCATGTTGCTATTCATTTCTTTAAATCTGTCATTTCTTTTCCAATTTTTCCTCTACTACTTAGATTTCAATGAAGAAAGCATTTTACCTCTTTAGAAAACCTTTCTTCATCTCTTTCAGGAATTCTACATGAGTTTATCTCAAATGTTTGTTTTTATTTGAGGTTTTTGGTAGATATTTTGTAGTTTCCTTCTGGGTTGTGTTTTCAACATTGACAATATTCTAATAATTTTTATTCTACCTTTCTTTTATCTGTTTGATCATTCTTCTGGTCCACTTCTTTACTTTGGACATGGTTCATGTTTGAATCAGCTCTAGATATGTGTGGAGGGAAGGTTTAGAATCTTGGTATTTTCTTGAGAGTATTGACTTTGTAGTTATTGCAGAATGTAAGGGATAATTAAGGAGAGAATATCAAGATTTCACTGTTTTGTGAATGGTCTGATTTTGAATAAAACCTGATTCTTCACTTTATCCCAATCCCTCAGCATTGCTCTTAACTCTCTTCCTTTTTGGCCTGGATTTGAATTTCAGCAAGAGTGGAATGACTTACTCATTTAATCAACAGTAGAATGACTATTAACCATTTGGGAGGCTTTCCTGGTTCAGAATGACAGAACTGCAGCTTCTTTTGGGTTATGGAACACTGCCCTATTTGTTTCTCTGAAGACCTCAGACTTGGATAGAAACTGGTGCCAAGACAATGCATTTCACTCAGGATGGGAGCCACAATATTATCATTTTTTATTGAAAGTGTTTCTCTCATAGAAAAACATAGTCTAAGACGAATATTTATCTCAGAAAGTTATCCAGGTGCCCAATTTCCTTTTTTTATTGCTCCCAGGACCTGTGATTAAAGTTGATTATGGGTCTTGGTAGAAGTCTAGGACCTGCTTTTTTCCTCGTGCTCAGTTTCATATGCTATTTCACACCCTACACATAACCATTTCCTAATGGCTGTAGTTCCCTCTGTCATATTCTTTCTTTTTTCCCATTTGAGAACTTTTACACAAAATGACTAACATGGATAAATATTTTGCATAAAAATGTCTTTTAAATGACAGGGTAAGAGAAGAGGCACTTATTAAATGCCTAGTATGTTTCAAAGGCTTTTACAAATGTTTTATACTTCCAATAATCATTTGAGATATGAATCTTATTAAGCTTATTTGAAAGTTTAGGAAAGTGAGGCAGAAAAAGGTAAATTGATTTGTCCAGGGTCACACAGCTAATGTTTCAGATCTTCCAAACTCCAAACATAATATTCTATCTACACTACAATTTACCTGTCTATGGGGTGGCCATCAAGCAGAGGTTACATAGAAAAGATTCCTTTTTTCCACCTCAAATTTCATTAGTCTTGAGCTAAATATGAATATTTGATTCTCCTGTTATTCTCTTAGGTTCCCTGTGCAGTATGTAGTGACAGTTGTGGTCCTGGATTTAGGAAGATCCCTTTGGAGGGGAAGCCTGCCTGCTGCTTTGACTGCACTCCATGTCCAGAAGGGGAAATTTCTAGTCAGAAGGGTAAGTTTCTGGAGAGGTCTCACTTCACATGATCCCTAATATAGAAAATAACCAATACACTTTTCTTATACAGTCACCTATAACCCCTAGGAACATCTATTTCAGAGTAAGAGAGCATATGAGACCAATGAACACCTGAAAAATATTCTGAAATAAGTAATCATGTGAAGGGTCTTTTGATCTCATAATACAATGAGAAGTGTGAACTATAGGGATAAAATTGCTTTTCCTGCATATAATAGTGCCAAAAGGGTATGTATTTATGTATGTTTGTATGAATATATCAGTGTGTATGAGGGTTTGTGTTTGTCTGTGTGTGTCTATATATCAATATATAGATATTCTGTGCTGAAGTGGAAGCCTGGATGAGGTCATTCCACGAATCAGAGTTCCAGTCCTGCAGGAAATCAAAGGCTATGATTGAAATGAGACTCTCTGAGTGTCTCTGGATATATAGTGTTGTTTAGGTTGAGTGATTTAAGGTAAGATGTTTATTCTAAGATAAATCTGCAAAGACCATTAAAACAAGTTAATTGCATGTTCAGATACAGAGCAGTGACCATTACCACTACACACACCACTCAAGGGGGAATGAGATGTTCTCTTGAAGCTGTTCCGCGCTCCAACATAACAACCCCTGGGACTGGGGTGTGAGACCAAGAGTATCTGGAAGAGCAGATTTGTGCTGGAAGAGATGAAATTTAATGGGATTTGAATGTTAGATTAAGGAAGCTAATATCAGGCACCAGATGTCTGTTACCTACAAAAACAAAGAAAGGGGAAGAGACCAATTACATCTACCCTGCAGTCCTTCTGATACCAAAATGAGGGACATAAACTGGAAGGTTTTTTTAATAACATCTATGCGTATAAATATGTTCTTTCTTCCCTCTCCCTTCTCCCTCTCTCTCCTTCTGTTTCTGTCTAACATTTTTCCAGTTCTCTCTCTGTTTCTTTCCCCTCTATCTCTCAGCCCTTTATTTGCTTTTCCCCTATTTTCCTCCCTCTCTTTCTTCATCTTCCTCTCTCTCCTCTTCTTTTTCTCTCCATGACTTACTCCTTTCTTCCCACTTTCATCATTTGATTTTGCAAGGAATGAACCACTTCCAAAATGAATTTTTCTGAACTTTGTGTATGGCTTTAATTGTGTCTTACAAAGTGTGTATGTCCATCCAAAAATGCAAATCTCTATCTCAAGACAAAGAAATAAAAACACTTTCTCTCTAGGACTACAATTCTAACAATTCATATAGTTAGATTTAAGAACTTCTCAACTTCTGAAAACAGAGAAAAAAGTCTAAACACTGAGATATTTCTGGAGAAAAGGAGAGTTTGTTAAGAGATGCTCAACAATGGAAGCACCTTGGTCCAGCTTTCCAATTGACTTGAAGATAAAGTATGTATTGTAATTCCACTCTACTAATTGTTGACAGACAACCCAAAGCAATCCATACATGCTCTCTGCAGATACTTGCTGATTTGACTGGGAGAAGTGGTCCTTCTGATCAATTTCAGAAATATTCCCCTGACTTGGTAAGGTCCTTCATGTAGAATTCTTGGTAGACACCATCATACGGTTTGCATCCTGCTCTTGGAGCTTTACAAATATTTCTAGAATAAGTCTATAGTTCATCAGAAGATTTTGGCTTTGCTCTCAAGACATTACTCTAATTCATGGATCTGGTTTCAGAGGAATATCTACTCATGACTGAACCAGTGTTGAAGCCAAGCACGGTCTTCAGAGGTCATCTTTTCCACACATTTTATTTCAAACATGAAATCCAGAGAAATTAAATGATTCTGTGAGGTTACCAATGGATTATCCATAGCCTGATACACGTTGCTCCTGACTAACAGTCCAATATTCAGCTCATGTCTCACATTTGATCCACAGAGTGACACAGAAAAGTCAGACACACTAGGGAATGCTAAAAGCAACATGATTTTAACGTTATGAGTCATTTTAGACAACATAAAAAACATAATGATAAGGGTAGAGGTTTGGACTAGATGGACCTGTGACATCATGGCTAAAGGGAACTCGACAATTAGCAACTGCCTCTTACATTGCAGGTCAGCACCTAATTTAAACCTTATGGACTTATACTGTTCTAGAAAAGTGAGGGGTTGGGTAACTTCTATGGGATTACAAGAAAAATATGTTTCAGAGGTAGGAATTGAAGCCAAATCCTTTTATGCAATCACCTATCAACCTTATCACATTGAATATGGAGTGACATCAGAAAATGAATAAACTCAAGAGAAAAATGAATGGGGCATAGTTAGGAACACAATATATGCACTTGGATTACAATACCGGGGGAATCAACGTATCATCACATCTGGGAAAAGACTAGATGCTTATAACATGCTCATTGATATTACATTTGAGCCTTGTCCTAGACTGTTTTCAAGCCAAGATAGAAGGAACAAAGAGGAAAGTAGAGAAAAGACTCATTCTCTGACAAGATCCTTGAATGTATACAAATTCTATGCCCTACCATAATCTGTTCTGCTTCTTTGCTTTGGGAACACATGGGTCTCCTTCCTGCAATCATGGATATTTATTGATTTAGTGATGATGATAACAATGATAATTATTGTTATTATTTTAATTAGTATTTCTATAGTGTTTTGATTTTGTGCTTTATCTATGCTATTTCACTTAAACCTCACCACAATTTCATGAAGTATTATTATCCCTATTTCACTGGTATGGAAACTAAGAAAGAGGGGAAATGACTTGCCCATAGTCACATAGCTAGAAAGCATCTGAAGAAAGATTTGAACTTGAACATTCTTGAATCCAAGTCCTATAGCCTATTCATATTGCGATTTACTTGATTTACTTACTTATATTTTATAGTAAAATGACAGGGTTTCTAGATGGATTTCTGACACCACCAACAGGTAAGTGATTTTTTTTCACCTCTAATGTCAGGGATGCAATTCAATTCAAAATTTGGGATCTGTTTGGGACTTGAAAGATGCAAGATGTAGAAGGTCATAAAAAAGAGAGGGAGAGATGATAAAGAAGAAAGGGGTATCTGCAGAAGAGATTACCAGCTGAAAGCAAGAAGGCACTAGAGATCCATGGAAGGTTTTAGGAATGCCATTTGTGGGGTAAATCTCAAAGATTTCATAGACCTGAATGAGAGATTTAAAACAGGATCAACTCACTTTTCCCAAAACAAGGAGAAAATAATATAATGTATGACCCAATGAGTATTTAGGTTCAAGATCATGGCAAGGCATCAAATTCCTCAGCATTAATAGGATGACCAATTAATAAACAAAAAAGATTTTTCCATAAGAAATATGGCAGATATACAATAAATCATCAATCAGTTGCTCGATAGTCACATGTGACAGACTGGTGATCAGTGTTGAGGATACAAAGTCAAAAAGTAAAGAATTCCTGAATTACAGAGAGCTTCCATTCTCATGGAGGAGACAACATGTATAAGCATCTATGTATAAAATTCACAGAAATTCATTATGGGTTGGGGTAAACTGGGAGCTGGGAATAATGAAGAAAGATTAATATAGCAACCTTTTCCTAGAGTTGCTGTTGCACAATACAACACAACAACCCAAAAGGAATCCTTACATTTAATTCTAATGGCCTCCATTTTCCAAGTTTATTGGACTAAGTGAATAAATTAAAAAGAAAAGATGTCATAAGTTAAGTAAGAGTAATATAGAGAATCAACATGATCTAAGATGAGTAATGATAAAAAGAAATGAAAAGACTGGGTCTAGCCTTAGGTGACATATTATTTTCTAAAGGCATTGAATTTCAGCAAAGAGAGATGGTGATCTTGTAACCTCTGGAACCAGAAGGTGGTGTCACAGTTAGAATGCCTATTTCTATGCCTATATCTGGACATAGTGATAATTCTTTTAATCTATTCTTTAAGTCTGTGTTTCTCTCTTAAAGATGCAGAATATTGTACAAAGTGCCCAGAGGATGAATATCAGAATAAGCAGAGAGATCACTGCCTCCCAAAGGTCGTCACCTTCCTGATCATGAAAGAACCTTTGGGGATGACTTTGGCCTTCATAGCTATCTCCTTCTCTTTACTGACAGCTCTGGTTCTGGGAGTCTTTGTGAAGTTCCAAGACACTCCCATTGTCAAAGCCAATAACAGGACACTTAGCTATACTCTCCTCATATCCCTTATCTGCTGTTTCCTCTGCTCCCTGTTATTCATAGGCCATCCTACCACTGTCACCTGTATCCTACAACAAACAGTATTTGGAATTGTCTTTACTGTGGCTGTTTCCTCCATTTTGGCCAAAACCATCATTGTGGTTCTGGCTTTCAAGAATATCAGGCCAGGGAGCAGGATACGCATATTCATGCATCCTAGAGTGACTGTCTATGTTGTCCTCACATGCTCAGGGTTGCAAGTGATTTTCTGTGGCATTTGGTTGGGAACCTCCCCACCCTTTCCAGAGGCAGACACACACTCTCAATATGGCCACATCATCCTTAAATGTAATGAGGGTTCTGCCTTTGCCTTTTACTGTGTCTTGGGCTACATGGCCCTTCTGGCTCTGGGAAGCTTTCTCGTAGCTTTTCTGGCCAGAAACCTGCCTGATACCTTCAATGAAGCCAAGTTCATCACCTTCAGCATGCTGGTGTTTTGCAGTGTCTGGGTCTCTTTTCTGCCCACATATCAGAGCACCAAAGGAAAGGCCATGGTGACTGTGGAGATCTTCTCCATCTTGGCCTCCAGTGCTGGGCTACTGGGCTGCATCTTTATTCCCAAATGTTATGTGATCCTCCTGAAGCCAGACAGAAATACCCTGGAACAGATCAAGAATAAATGAGATTCCAGAGGCAAGATTTTTCTGGAGCACAACCTTATATTTTCTGTTTTTGGAATGATAGGCTTGAAGAATAATCCACATTAATCTAGCATAGACATATTTATCTGTTTGAATGATATTTGAAACCTAATTAGTATGTCATGACATTCACTCTAGATATTTTCCAAGTTCCCCTCTCATACATGGACTGTATCTCCCAATTTTGATGAGAACTGCTGTTCTGACCATGTTGATGCTAATTTTGATGATGCTCCTACCAATGCAGTGGATTCAACCTGAGCCCTTCAAATTTTCAGAATCCTGGAGTCTCTCAATGTTGTCCATTGAACAATGGGGAAGTGGGAAACTAAGAGTTGTGAGGAAACACTCTCATTTTCAACAGCCAGTGTCAATTCCCATCAAGGATTCCTTCACACTAGATTCAGTAACTTCCTAAATGTTTGAAATCCAGGAACTTCAGTGTTTTATCCTTAGCTACGTAGGTCATGACATGTTCTTCCTCTACTTTCAAGCTACCTTCTATCTGGATCATCTGCTTTCATTTGCTGACACAAAGACCCAATGGTCTTTTAAAATTGATTAAGGAGACTTCCTGGTTAAGATGATTGCAGTGTAGAAGCAGGACACTTTCTCTCCTCACCACTGACTAATACAGAGTCCCTCAAAAGGACAAAAAACATGTTCAGATGAATCAAGGGGCTCCACTGTAGGTGTATCATTGCACGTATGTGGGATTTAGGCATTTCCACTCTATAGGGAGTAAAATAGTTCCCACAAAAACACTAGTGAATTAACCCTCTACCAACACACCTACGTTATCAGAATCAGAGCCAGTTCCCCAGTATCAGAACAAGTGAAGGGCCATGGATAGGTTCTTGGAGCTGACTAAGAAGACCAGGAATTTACCTGAGAGAGCAGCAAGACTTGGGACACCAGAAGGATGAAGAGGGCAGACCACAGGTACAAAGAAAGAGAAGAGAGGGGTGGCACACAGAAGCCACAGAGACATGTAAAGTAGCCAAAGGCAAAAATTACTCTGTAGCTCCATACACAGAGAGCTTGCCCTCCTCACTCAGGTTTCTAGCTGGGAAGGGAAGGAAAAACCAGCATTGAAATGGACATCAATACCCAAGAAACACAATCTTCAACAAACAAAATGAACAAGAGAAAGGCATTGACCATGAATAATTTTTATGAAGAAACAATCCAGACTGCAGAGGAGACAGCAGAGGACAACCAACAGGTAAACACATCTAAACATTCCAAAAAAATTAAAATTGGTCACAAGCTTTTAAGGAGCTTAAATTTGAGATGATGAATTAAATGAAGAAGAAAGAAGAATCTTGGAAAGAAAAGTGGGAAATAGGTCAAAAAGAAAATAAAAGTTTAAAAGACAGAAGTTCCGAATTCGAAAAAGAAGTCAAAAAACAAATGAAATGATAAGCAAATGGAAGACCAGAAATATCCTGCTGGTACCCACGAAAAGCAGGATAAACCAAATCAAAAAGGAAAATCAAAAGATCATGGACAAAAACCAGACTTTAAAGACAAGAATTGGGCAATTAGAAGCCAATGATCTCATAAGACTGCAAGAATTAATAAAGCAAAATCAAAAGAGTGACAAAGTAGAAGGAAACACGAAATATCTCACTGAGAAAATTAATGATCTTGAAAACAGATCTAGAAGAGACAATTTGAGAATCATTGGTCTACCTGAAAACCCAGACATGAACAGAAACTTTGACATTATACTACAAGAAATTATCCAAAAAACCCTTCCCTCATGTTCTTCAACAAGAAGATGAAATAGACATTGAAAGAATCCATAGATCACCCTCTACATTAAATCCTCAAAAGGCAACCCCCAGAAATGTAATTGCCAAATTCAAGAACTTCCAGGATAAGGACAAAATATAACAAGAAGCCAGAAAGAGACAATTTATATATCAAGGAGAACAATTCAGGATTACATAGGATTTGGCAGCCTCCACACTAAACAATCTCAAGGCTTGGAATAAGATATTCCAAAAGGCAAGAGAATTGGGTCTACAATTGAAAAAAATATAATACGAATGGGGAATTAATAATAAACTGAGGACACACTCACTCCCCTCAAGGGAAGGACAGGCAGGTGTAAGGGTGAAAAAGTGGTTTTATGGGTTCAATATATTAAAGATGTTTGCCAGAGGATTGAACTATTATCAATCCTCAATTAAGAATAATCTCAAATCAAAATTGACTTTTATGGAAATTTATTTACATGAGAAGAGAGAGAGAAAGACATTAAGAATCTATCTCACTGATTAGCCCAGGTATATCTTAACCCTCAGCCGAGGGTTAAAGGGTCTGAGGCTTGGAGGTGAATGGAGGAAACTTCATTCACAGAGTCTATAAAAAGAAGTTTCTTAATAGAAGTTCAGGAAGAAGCAGTCTTTAAACTCACCACATGGAACAGTCTCGGTCATGAACCACTGAAGCTCCCTGAGGTCCCCTTCACCAAACCAGCTGCCTCAGTCACTCAAGTGATCTTTTAAAGGGGTCAAGTATGCATCTCTTCCAGTGCCTTCCACTAGCCTTCCTGTCCAATCACAATAGACGCTTTTTCAAAGACAGCATAGGAGGGTGGTCCATTGATTCTGATTTATTACTCACTCTGGCACACAGGGGTTAGGACCTCCCAGAACTGGGAGGTGCTCTCACCTTTGGTGATTAAATCTAAAGATGGTCAGTGTAGACTTAATCTAATTATCACACAGGGGGACACAGATAAATCAAATGGGGATGTGAGTTTCAGGAATGTCAGTTGATTTGTAACTGACAAACTGCCAACCAGGGAAAAACCAATGTAGTGGATTCTCTAACTAAGAGGAGACAGGAAGTGCTAACAAAATTGTGTTTAATAGTAATGACTGAGGGAAGAAGGGAGAGGGGTATTTCTATTCTAAAGAGTAGCCTAATAATTTACCTAACTAGATATCTACCTAAGCTGGTCACTAACTAACTAAGAGGGGCTGGAGAGGGGTTCTCACAGTACAGATTCAGAGATGCTCCAAGCTGGTCACAGATTTAACAGGAACAAGTTCAAAGCAGCCAGTTAATCCAAAACAGACTCCAGTAGTAAGCTAGATTAACCTGTTGTCCACCAACAGTTAATCCAGTCCTATCCTCAACCTAGGTCAGGATGTTTCCCTTGCAAAATCTCCTTCTCAGTGGTGTCCCACACTGGCAGCTCTTTGTGTATATGGCAAAACCTGGACCACACAGCCAACACACCTCCTCTCCTCCAGTTTGGTCAAACTCCCACACCTCTTTTCAAAAATCCAGTTTCATTCCATTATGGAACCCTTAGGTCTTAAGACACAGCCTTATAGCCTGGGTTATTTGCCCCATTACAAAACCAAGGATAACTTACCCATCAAAACTGACTATATACTTCCAGGGGAAAGTATGGGCATTCAAAAGATAGATCAAAGGTATTTGTAAAGAAAAGACCAGAACTAAACAAAAAGTTTGATATCCAAACACAAAAATCAAGTGAAACATTAAAAATTAAATAAGAAAGAGGAAAGAAAAAAGATATATCTTTTAAATTTTCTTCTTTAAGGGCCTCAATAAGGTCAAATTGTTTAAATTCCTACATGGAAAAATGTTATTTGCAACTCTCAAAAATTGTATTCTCTATTATAGTAATTAGAAGAAATATTCATAAATAGAGGTTGGGGTACTAAATGGACTAAGATGATATGCAAAAAAAAGAAAATGGGGGAAATAGAAGACAGCACCAACAGAAATTTGGGCTTTTACATCTGGGCCTATTTTTGGCTTCTTAATTCTCTCAACGAGTCAGGAAGTAAAAGAGCCTCCCACCTTTGAAATCCCAGATGATATCCCAAAGTCTCTCTAGGCCACATCATCTTCTGATGTAGGCCTACTTAAATCAGCTGTTCCTGTTCATATTATAACAAGAGGAGGGCCAGCTCCCTCCATTCCTCAGTACCCCTTATCAAAAGAAGCTATTGAGGGAATCGCCCCAGTAATAAATTCATTTATTGAGCAAGGAATAATAACCCCATGCAAATCAGAATATAATTCACATATTTTACCTGTTAAGAAGCCAAAAATAGGCCCAGATGTAAAAGCCCAATATCAATTTGTTCAAGATTTAAGGGCTGTAAAAAATCACATTATAAAGAGACATCCTGTGGTTTCAAACCCAAACACAATTATTTCCTCTATTCCAAGTAGAATGACACAGATAATATAACATTTAAAAACAGTAAGCTAATTAAATATGTGGATGATTTCCTCTTGGCTTCACCAGATGCTGAAACATTTCAAGAAGATAGTGAACATCTTTTTTTTTTTAGAATTGCATAAAAGAGGCCATAAGATCTCAAAGGAAAATGTTCAGTGGTATCTCCAAAAAGTGGAATATTTAGGGTTCATTTTAACTGCTGGTGCTCATTATATTTCTCCCAGGCACATTGAAAATATTAAAAAATTGAGCAATCCTACCACTAAAAAACACTTACGAGCAATCTTAGGAGCAACAGGTTTTGTAGACAATGCATCCCTTGCTATGGGGAAATTACTAAACCCCTTATAGCTCTAACAAAAGATTCAGTCCCTGAACCACTTAAATTAGAGCCAGAACACAACTTAGCTCCATCAAATCTAAAACAAGCTATCCAGTCTGCCCCTGCTCTAGGCATCCTTATTATAATATCATTATATTATAATAATATATTATATATTACATATTATAATAAATCATCTACTTTATATGTACATGAGTGTAGAGGGGTAGCTTGAGGTGTTTTATCTCAAACTTTGGGACCTTATCAGCATCTGGTTGCTTATTATTCAGCCCAGCTGGACCCAGTAGCTACAGGAGCATCACCATGTCTTAAAGGCGTAGCTGCCACAGCTTTGTTAGTAACAAAAACTGTTGATCTAGTATTGGGATGCCCATTAACAATTATGTGCCCACATGAAGTAGAAGTATTACTGCTAAGACATAGAACACAGGCATTTTCTAATCAGAGAATTACAAGGTATGAAATAACCTTACTAAATAATGAGCATATTACTTTAAAACCTTGTAAACTCTTAATCCTGCCACCTTGCTTCCTGATTTACCAGTCTCAGAAGAATCATTAAATAATTGTGAAACACTAGTGTACATGGCTGAAAAGCCTCAAGACAATCTCCTAAACACTCCTTTAGACAATCGAGATATAGTCTTATTTACTGATGTTTCTTCTTTTATGAGGGATGGCATACACTACACTGGAGCTGTTGTAGTCACGAAATTTGACACTGTGGTCAGCTTCACTGCCCTTAAATCTAAGTGCTCAAGGCTCAGAACTCATAGCCCTAAAACATGCATGTGTAATTGCCAAAGATAAAAAAGGCAACAATTTATAAAGATTACAGATATGCTTTTGGAATTTGCCATTCGGTGGGTATGTTATGGCTTCAGAGAAGATTTTTAACCTCAGCTGGAAAATGTATAGCTAATGCAAAAATTATTAATGAAGTTCTTTCTGTTCTTCAGCTACCCAAAGCCCTAGATGTAGTTCACTGCTCTGCCCATACACGTGGCACTGACCCTGTCTCTAGGGGAAATGACCAGACAGATACTGCTGCAAAGCTAGCAGCCATAGAAGGGCCTGAATTGATTTTAACGTTGATAACCACTGATTACTTAAATTTATAACTTTACTATGATTAGGAGGAAGTGAAATAATGCAAGCAGAACTTTATAGCTAAACAAATGAATGGAGTATGAGTGTCCTCTGAGGGAAAACCCCTGCACCCTAGAAATTTTTATCAACAAATTTGCTGATCTATTCATAAAAATGGTCATTTGGTACCCAAGGTATCATGGACTCTGTTAAAAGAGTATGGATAGGGGCAGCTGAGTAGCTCAGTGGATTGAGAGCCAGGCCTAGAGACAGGAGGTCCTAGGTTCAAATCTGGCCTCAGACACTTCCCAGCTGTGTGACCTTGGGCAAGACACTTGACCCCCATTGCCTACCCTTACCAATCTTCCACCTATAAGTTAATACACAGAACTTAAGGGTTTAAAATTTTAAAAAAAGTATGGATAGCTCCTGGCATAACCAATATAGCCTCTGAAGTGTGTGCAGCTTGCCCTACCTGCCAAGCATATATTCAACATGCTTTTCATGGCAAAACTTTTGTTGGGCATCCTCTGGCTTACACACCTTTTAAGCACCTGCAAATTCATTACATAATAATGCCAAAGTCTGAAAAATATAAATTTTGCCTAGTCATAGTGGATCAACTGACCAGATGGCTGGAAGCATTTCCTACCACCCAAGCCACAGCAGCTTTTTTCGCCAAGGTGATTTGAAACATTTATTAATATTCATTTTTAACATGGTTACATGCTTCATGCCCCTACTTTCCCCTTCAACCCCCACTCTCCCACCAACCATAGCCGATGCATATTTCCACTGGTTATAACATGTGTCTTGTTAAAGACCTATTTCCAAATTGTTATTAGTTGTATCGGTGTGGTAGTTTCGAAACCACATCCCCAATCATGTCCTCCTCAGCCCATGCGTTCAAGCATTTGTTTTTCTTATATGTTTCCTCACCTGCAGTTCTTCCTCTGAATGTTTTTTACCATACATCCCTCAGAGCTGCCTTGTGTCATTGCTTTCTGCTGGTACAGAAGTCCATTACATTCAAATTTTACCATAGTATATCAGTCTCTGTGTATAGTGTTCTTCTGGCTCTGCACATTTCTCTCTGCATCAGTTCCTGAAAGATCTTTCCTGTTCACCTGGAACTCCTCCAGTTTATTATTCCTTTTAGCACAATAGTATTCCATCAGCAGCATATACCACAATTTGTTCAGCCATTCCCCAATTGAAGGACATACCCTCCTTTTCGAGTACTTTGCCACCACAAAAAGCACTGCTATAAATGTTTTCATACAAGTCTGTTTATCTATGATCTCCTTGGGGTACAATCCCAACAATGGCATGGGTGGATCAAAGGGCAGGCATTTTTTATAGCCATTTGAGCATAGTTCCAAATTGCCAGCCAGAATGGTTGGATCAGTTCACAACTCTACCAGCAGTGCATTAATGTCCCAATTATGCCACATCCCTTCTAGCATTCATTATTCTCCCCTTCTTTCATTTTAGCCAATCTGCTAGGTGTGAGGTGATACTTCAGAGTTGTTCTGATTTGCATTTCTCTAATTATTAGAGAGTTAGAACACTTTCTCATGTGCTTATTGATACTTTTGATTTCTTTACCTGAGAATTGCCTGTTCATGTCTCTTGCCCATTTTTCACTTGGGGAATGGCTTGATTTTTTATACAATTGATTTAACTCCTTGTATATTTGAGTGATTAGACCCCTGTCAGTTTTTCGTTGTAAAGATTTTTTCCCAATTTGTTGTTTCCCTTCTGATTTTGACTACATTGTTTTTGTTTGTACAAAAGCTTTTTAGATTAATATAATCAAAACCATTTTATTTACATTTTGTAATTTCTCTAACTCTTGCTTGGTTTTAAAATCTTTCCTTTCCCAGAGATCTGACAGGTATACTATTTTGTGTTTTCTTAACTTATTTATATTTTCACTCTTTATATTCAAGTCATTCACCAATTCTGAATTTATCTTGGTGTAGGGTGTGAGATGTTGATCTAAACCTAATCTCTCCTATATTGTTTTCCAAATTTCCCAGCAGTTTTTGTCAAATAGTGGATTCATGTCCCAAAAGTTGGGCTCTGGGATTATCATACACTGTCTTGCTGACATCATTAACCCCAAGTCTATTCCACTGATCCTCCCTTCTATCTCTTAGCCAATACCATATTCTTTTGATGACTGCTGCTTTATAGTATAGTTTAATATCAGATACTGCTAGGCCCCCTTCCTTCACATTTTTTTTCAATATTTCCCTTGATATTCTTGATCTTTTGTTATTTCAAATGAAATTTGTTATAGGTTTTCATAATTCAGTAAAGAAGTTTTTTGGTAGTTTGATAGGTATGGCTCTAAATAGGTAAATTAATTTGGGTAGAATGTTCATTTTTATTATGTTAGCTCGTCCTACCCATGAGCAATTAATGGCTTTCCAATTGTTGAGATCCAGTTTTATTTGTTTGGAAAGTGTTTTGTAGTTGTTTTCGTATAATTGCTGTGTTTGTTTTGGTAGATAGATTCCTAAGTATTTTATATTGTCTAGGGTGATTTTAAATGGTGTTTCTCTTTCTACCTCTTGCTGCTCTAATGTGTGGCAAATATATAGAAATGCTGATGATTTATGTGCATTTATTTTGTATCCTGCAACTTTATTAAAGTTGTTGATTATTTCTACAAGCTTCTTAGTTGATTCTCTAGGATTTTTTTAAGTAGACCATCATATCATCTGCAAAGAGTGATAGCTTAGTCTTCTCATTGCCTATTTTGATACCTTCAATTTCTTTTTCTTCTCTAATTGCTACTGCTAGTGTTTCTAGTACTATGTTGAATAATAGAGGTGATAATGGGCATCCTTGTTTCACTCCTGATCTTATTGGGAAGGCTTCTAATTTATCCCCATTGCATATGATGCTTGTTAATGGTTTTAGGTATATACTATTTATTATTTTTAGGAAAGTTACTTCTTTTCCTATACTTTTCAGTGTTTTCAATAGGAATGGATGCTGTATTTAATCAAAGGCTTTTTCAGCATCTATTGAGATAATCATGTGATTTTTGTTTGTTTGACTGTAGATATGGTCAGTTATGTGGATGGTTTTCCTAATGTTGAACCAACCTTGCATTCCTGGTATAAATCCCACCTGATCATGGTGGATGATCTTCTTAATTACTTGCTGGAGTCTCTTTGCTAATATTCTATCTAAGATTTTTGCATCTATGTTCATTAGGGAGATTGGTTTATAGTTTTCTTTCTCTGTTTTTGGTCTACCTTGCTTTGGGATCAGTACCATATTTGTGTCATAAAAGGAATTTGGTAGGACTCCTTCTTTGCTTATCATATCAAATAATTTGTGTAGTATTGGGATTAGTTGCTCTTTGAATACCTGATAGAATTCACTTGTGAATCCATCAGGTCCTGGTGATTTTTTCTTTGGTAGTTCTTTGATGGCTTGTTCAATTTCTATTTCTGATATGGGATTATTTAGGTATTCTATTTCTTCTGCTGTTAATCTATGCAATTTATATTTTTGTAAATATTCATCCATATCTCCTAAATTGTTATATTTGTTGCCATATAATTGGGCAAAATGGTTTTTAATGATTGCTTAATTTCCCCTTCAGTAGAAGTGAGGTCTCCCTTTTCATCTTTAATACTGTCAGTTTGGTTTTCTTCTTTCCTTTTTTTAATTGGATTGACTAGTACTTTGTCTATTTTATCTGTTTTTTCAAAATACCAGCTTCTAGTCTTATTTATTAATTCAATAGTTATTTTACATTCTATATTATTAATTTCTCCCTTGATTTTTAGTATTTCTGACTTAGTTTTCATGTGGGGGTTTTTAATTTGCTCGCTTTCTAATTTTTTTGAGTTGCATACCCAATTCATTAAACTCTGCCCTCCTTAATTTGTTAAATATGCACTTAAGGATATAAATTTTCCCCCTGAGTACTGCCTTGGCTGCATCCCACAGAGTTTGGTAGGCTGTCTCATCATTGTCATTCTCTTCAATGAATTGTTGATTGTTTCTATGATTTCTTCTTTGACAAATTGGTTTTGGAGAATCATATGAATTTTCAATTGGTTTTTGATTTTCCTGTCTAGGTGCCCTTACTAATAATTATTTTTATTGCATTATGATCTGAGAAGGTTACATTTATTATATCTGCTCTTTTGCATTTCTTTGCAATATCATAACAAACATAAATAAATTAACAATTACAATATAAAGGGTATATACATTAATATAAGGGGAGAAAGGTAACAATTTTTACAATATAAAGGAATCAATTGGCCCTTCCTTTACAAAAACATTCAGGAGGCAGTCACCTTTTGTGACAACAAAACATATACATATATATATACATGTATATTTATGTATACATATATATATATACACATAAAACAAAACAGATGAATTTAACAAAACAAATGAATTTTAAAACAGACAAATTAATTTAAAACCCCCCCAAAGTTCAAGATTTTTGCAAATTCAGTTGCTCTCTTAGGCTCCTCGATCATGTGTTCTCCATGTGGTCTTCATAGGCATCTCCATTTCGATTCCAGGAGGCAGTAAACTTTTTCTAAAACAACCTAAATTCTCCATATGAAATAAAAATATACTGCCCCCTGAGGAGGATAGAAAGAAACATGAAATCGCACAGGGAAAACATGGCTAAAGCATGAGGCATATGAATCACTGCCAATCAAATTCATCAGAAAATTTTGCACAAAAAAGCCAAATAACTAGCGGATGAAAAATTCTAAACATCCAATTCTAAAACTTCATAGGAAAAAAGTTCTAAATATGAAACAAAGGAAAACCACACTAAGTCTTTGAATAATGCACAATTAAAGTAATCCATGTCTGATATCATGCACTTACCCACTTAGCAGCAAGGAACACAGTCAACCACCATAGTAAGAAAGTTAGGGAAAAGGGACTAGATTTGTATTTATTGGTCTGATATTGCATCATTTCTTCCTTTCTTCTTTTGTCATTTCTTCTCAAGGATATAATATGGATCCAGAACAGCCAATTGTTAGGTACTTGACATAAATTTTCACAAGGAGTGTGGTTCAAAGAGTCCTATGTCTTAATGTATGTTAAGCTTCGCAACCTCGATTCTCACACTAGGTTCAAGTCCTTTTTATTGGCATAGAAGTCTCAGCAATCCTAGTAGGATTGGTTTCTCTTTTTGACCTGTGTACTCTTTTAGCATCATGAAAGTTAGGTACGTCCTTCTTTGGCACTATATTGATATCCGTGATTCTTTGGCACTGTATTGATGAAATCTGTGCTCTTTAATTGATCCCATTTCATTGAATCAGACATATGTATTAAGTCCCATAATAACAAAATACCAATGGCAGTTTCAGTAGTCTAAGACTTTTTGGGCAGGCAGTTACAGTTAGAACTAATGGAACTAATAGATACACTAAACCTACATTAATCTAGGAATAAAAAACTCTTTCAATTTAGATAGATGACATGCTTCAAATACAGAAAGTGGGCATGCAATTATAAAAATGTGCTAAAATTTCAAAAAATATATATCTCCTATTATCAGTGACAATTAGAAAAGATATGCATATTTATGTTGTTATTCATGTCACTTAAGGAGGGGTAGAATATAAAGGTTCTTACCCAAGAATTATGATGCATTTCCTCTTAGCTTAGCCATGATCCACGGTGTGAGTGCAAATGAGGTAAAAACAATGGAGTTATAAAAGCAATAATACATTTAGGAAAATACAAAAATTTCACAAAAAGCATGAAATGCAAATCAATTCAAATTCAAATCAAGTCAATTCAATAGAGTTAATATATGTTCACATCCCAAAATACACAAAATACAAGTTTTCCAAATTATCAATTCAGAGGCACATGTCAAATACAGGATAGCACAAATAAAGATAAGAGGGTAGACAAGAACTGTATTCAAAATTCTGTTCTGGGTTTTACAGGTTAAGATTGAGGCAGAGTAAGAAGCAGCTCTTAACCTCTCCTGACCAAAACACACAAAACTCCTCAAGGGGACATAAAAACAAGTCCAGACGAACGGAGGAACCCCACTACAGGGCACAGTGTGGAAAGTATGTGGAATCGAGGCATTTCCATGCTATAAAGGGGTGAAACAGCTCTCACTAAATCACGGGCTGAGAAACCACCCCACCCCCACCCCGTCCACACACAACACCTATAGTGCCGAAGCCAGCTAAAAAGAAATAGAGAAAGTTTGGGGCACCATCCAGTCATTGGCAGCTCCAGAGCCTGTTCCAGAGAGCAGCAAGATTTAGGACCCGAAAAGCTAAAGAAAACACACAAACTCTGAGCATGGAAGAAGGCCTCAGAGAATGGACGCAGGGTACAGAACGCAGGCTCAGAGAACAGGCGTGGGTGGAGGCGTGGGTGGAGGCAGACACAGCCATGAGCTAAAGCTATGAAACCCTGAGTGGGGAACCAGTGCAGACAGGTATACGACTGTAGAAGCAGCTCCCTGAGACTTGTAAAGAAACCTTTGGCAGAGGATCAGGCAAGGGGATCCACCAGGGGGCTTGAACGTGGACAGACCCTGAGCGCAAGGATAAACCTGAGAAGCTGCTGGGCTAATGATGGCTACCCAGTCTCAGGAAGTTCAGAAGAGAAAGATTAACAACAAGAAAAAGAAGTCTTTAACACTTGACAACTTTTACACAGAGAAAATCCAGACAACAGAGCAAACAGAGGAGGAGAACAAACAAGCATCTGGACCCTCCTCAAATAAGGAAAACTCCTCACAAGCTATGGAAGAGTTCAAAACTGAGATTTTGAGGAAAATGGAAGAGATCTGGCAAGAAAATAACTGTTTAAAAGGTAGAATCATGCAACTGGAAAGTGAGGCTCAGAAACCAAATGAACTGATAAGCAAATTGAACAACAGAAATGACCAGATTGAAAAGGAATACCAGAAGCTTATAGCCGAAAACCAGAAGATTATGGCTGAAAACCAAAAGATTGTAGCTGAAAACCAGTCCCTAAAGGCTAGAATTGAGCAGCTAGAAGCTAATGATCTCTCAAGACAACAAGAACAAATAAAACAAAGTCAAAAGACTGAAAAAATAGAAGGAAACACAAAATATCTCAATGAGAGAGTGACAGACCAAAAAAACCGGTCTAGAAGAGACAATTTGAGAATAATTGGTCTTCCAGAAAAACCAGAAATTAATAGAAACCTGGACTCCATACTAACAGAAATAATTCAGCAAAATTGCCCTGAAGTCCTACAATAAGAGGGCAATATAGACATTGAAAGGATTCATAGAACACCTGTGACATTCGATCAAGAAAAGAAAACACCCCGAAATATTATTGCCAAATTCAAAAGCTTTCAAGCAAAAGAAAAAAATCTTACA
>NC_058130.1:787082537-787100439 GCF_016433145.1 Gracilinanus agilis | reverse complement strand
TGTAGTGTCTGGGTCACTTTTCTTCCCACATATCAGAGCAGCAAAGGGAAGGCCATGGTTACTGTGGAGATTTTCTCCATCTTGGCCTCCAGTGCTGGGTTACTGGGTTGCATTTTTATTCCCAAATGTTATGTGATCCTCCTGAAGCCAAAAAGAAATACTCAGGAACAGATAAAGAATGAAAGGGATTCCAGAGCAACCTTTTTTCTATAGGACAGCCTTATACTTCTAGTTCTGGGAAAATAGATTTGAAGATTAATTCACATTAATGTGGCATAGAGATATTTTTCAGTTTGGGTGATATTTAAAGGATAATTAGTACCTTCTAACACTTTCTATGTGGTCAAATAATACTCATCACAAATGTTCTTGGTCTCTAGGTGCAAAACAATTGCTGTTTTGAGAATATCAATATTTGGTGAGCACTGATACCAACATGGTTAATAATTCTAGGAAGTCCAGATTTTCTTTTTTTCTTTCAATCAATCAATATTTATTAAAATCCTACACACTATCAGGCATGATGTTAGGCAGTATAACACCATATTTTCAAAATGTTCAAAGTTCTCCGTATGACCTTTTTGACAATGGGAATTGGGAGACTAAGAGTTATGAAGAAACTCTCTCATCTACCAAACTTGGTTTCAATTACCAATAATGGTTTTTTCACCACTGGGATTCAACCTCAACTTAAATGACTGAATTCCTGCAACTTTGTTATTCATAACTTTGCAAAGTATGATTTATTCTTTTTACCCAATTTCTAGATATATTCTATAAAAATTAGTTCTATCATCATCATATTTCTTTAATAAAAGATGTTTGTCAGGATTCATTCTTTACCAAGTATTCTAGATAATCTCTTTAGTATTAGAATGTTTCATAAAATTCACTTTTAAATCCATCTCATTCAGGTAGATTTTTTTAAGGAATTTAATTTAGGGCATGTTCAATTTCTTTATCTAAAATAAATTCATCTAATTTTACCACAGTGTATCCATCTATGTGTACAATGTTCTCCTGTTTCTGCTTCTTTCACTCTGCATACTATTTTAGTCAAAGGAATAATGGACTGGAGGAATTCCATGTGAACTGGAATGGCCTCCAGCAACTGATGCAGAGTGAAAATAGCAGAACCAGGAGAACATTATACATAGAGATGGATACACTGTGGTAAAATTGAATGTAATGGACTGCTCTATTAGCAACAAGGCAATGATCTAGGACAACTATAAGGGACCTTTGAGAAAGAATGCTATCCACATTCAGAGGAAGAACTGTGGGAGTATAAACACAGAAGAAAAAGAACTGCCTGATCTCATAGATGGATGGGAATATAATTAAGAATTTTGACTCAAAATGAACTCCCTAGCACAAATATAAATAATATGGAAATAGGTCTTGATTAATGACACATGTAAAACTCAGTGAAATTGTGTGTCAGCTATGGGAGTGGATTAGTTTAGTGGAGGGATAAAATACAAATCCTATAACCATAGAAAAATGTCCTAAATTAACTAATTAAATAAGAAAATTTTAAATTAAAAAATAAAAGAAATTTATTTAGATATTGTATTTTCTCCTCTGTTAGTCAAGGCAATTCATATTTTTGTAATTGTTCTTTGATTTCATTTAAATTTTCAATTTTGTTGGCATATAATTGGGAAAAAAATAACTCCTAATAGTTGGCTTGATTTCATTTTCAATATTGATCAATTTATCCTTTTCATTTATGATGATAGTGATTTTGTTTTCTTCCCTTTTAAGTCTTATTAATAATTCATCCATTTTGTTAGTTTTTCCATAGAAATAATGCTTAAATTTATTTATTAATTCAATGATTTTCTTGTATATAATTGTGTCAATTTCAAGTTTAATTTTTAGGTTTCCCAATTTAGCTTTTAATGGGTGGTCTTTAATTTATTCTGGTTTTAGTTTTTTAATTGTTTACTCAATTAACTGATAATTTATTTCTTTAATTTATTGATTTAAGCACTTAGAGATATAAATTTTTCTCTGCTGTTTTTGATGTGACCCATAGGTTTCTATATATTGTCTTATTATTATCATTATACTTAATAAAATTTTTTTTATTTATATGATTTGTTCTTTTACCCACTTATCTTTTAAGATTAAATTCTTTAGTCTCAAATCATTAGCAATTATTATTCATAATGGAGACAAGCTAGAAACCTTCCCAATAAGATTAGGAATAAAGCAAGGATGTCCATTATCATCATTATTTAAAAGATTATTAGAAATGCTAGCAATAGCAATTAGGGAAGAAAAATAAATTGAAGGAATCAGAATGCAGAAAGAGATAGTAAACCCATCTCTACAGATGACATAATAGCATATGTGGAAAATGGCAGAGATTCGACTAAAAAGTTAGTTGCAACTCAATAATTATATCAAAATATCAGAATATGAAACAAATCCACATAAATCATTAGCATTGCTACATTACTAATAAAATCTTGTAAGAAGAGATAGAAAGAGAAACTTACTCCATTTAAAATAAGTATATAGAGAATAAAATATCTCAGAAAATTCTCACCAAAACAAACCCTGGATCTACATGAAAATAATTACAAAAAATTTTTTTACAAATAAATTCAGATCTTAATAATTGGTGAAATAGTATTTGTTTGTGGATAGGCAGAGACAATATAACTAAAATGCAATCCTTTTAAAATTAATCTATTTTTTCAATGTCATCCCAAATAATTTACCAAAAAATGTTTTTTTAGAAAAAAATAATAAAATTCATTTGAAAGAACAAAGATCAATTATATCAGAATTATTAATGAAAAAACAAAATAAAGAAGTCTACCACCAGATTTGAAATTGTATTATAAAACAATAAGCATCAAAACTATCTGGAACTGGCAAATAAACAAAAAGTTAGATCAGTGGAGCATGACAGACTTAGAAGAAACCGAGGTAAAAGATTCTAGTAATCTTGTATTTGAAAAAAAATTAGATGCATGTTTTTTGGGGATAAGAAATCCTCATATGGTAAAGATTTCTGTGACATCTAGTAGCTAATTTGGTAGAAACTATATAGACACCAATATCTTACACCATTCACTAAGATAAGATCAAAATGAATACATGATGTAGACCAGTGATGGAGAAACTTTTTGAGAGCCTGAGTGTTCAAACTGAAACCCTCACACCACATGTGAGCTCTCCCTTTACCCTAGAGAGACAATAGAGGAAAGACTCTAAATGGGCAGCTGTTTAGAGGGGCAGGTGATGTGAAAAATGTTGGTCAATATGGATCTAGACATAAAAGAGGATATTAAGAGTAAATCAGAAAAATAGAGAACATACTGCCTTTCATAATTATGGATAGGAAAGGAATTTGTGAGTCAATTAGAGATGAATAACATTATAAAATGTAAAATGGATAATTTTGAATAAATTAAATTGAAAAGTTTTTGTAGAAATAAAATAAATGTTTCCAAGTTAAGAAGTGAAACAGAAAACTGAGCAAAAATCTCAGATAGAGGTATTATATCTAAAATATATAGAACATCAATGTAGTTTTGGTTTTATTTTGGGGTTCTGATTATGTATGACTTTGATCTTACAACAATGACCAATATGGAAATTTGGTTTGCATAACAATAAAAATAAATATAAATAAACAACTTCTATAGGGAATTTTGTCAAATTTATGAGAATGAGAGCCATCCCCCAATTGGTAAATGGACCGACTATATGAAGATAATTTTCTGATGCAGAAATAAATTTCAGATTTAGGTATATGAAAAATGCTGATTAGAAAAATATAGACCAAAACAGTTCTTAATGTCATCTCATACCCATCAAAATGGCTCAAAAAACAAATGGACTAAATGACAAATGTTGGAAGGGCATGTGGAAAAAATGACACTAATACACTATTGGTGGTTTTGTGAACTTATCTAACCATTTTGGAAAATATTTTTGAATTACACCCAAAGAGGTATAAAACTATGTATACCCTTAGACCTAGTAATAACTTTTCTGTATGTGTTTCCTGAAGAGATTATAGAAAATGGAAAAGAATCTATCTGTTCCCAAATATTTATTGCAGCTTTCCTTGTGGTAGCAAAGGATTGGAAATTGATGTGATACCCATCATTTGGGAAATGGCTAAACAAATTGTAGTGGATTACTACTGCTCCATAAAAGCAATGAGTAGACTAATTGAAAAAAAACAGACAAATGTGTGAAGAAGTCTACAAAAAAGAATGAATAGAGAAGTTAGCTGAACCAGAAGAACATTATACGCAGCTACAGAATTAATGCTAGAAGAATTATATATAATAAGTTAATGGTACCTCCAGAAAAGGAACTGAAATGTGAAACATGAGAGACAAATCATATGAACATGTTGATCTCCTAGATGATACCTTCTGTGTTTCAGGAAGGATCAGGGAGAGCAGGGATACACGTGGATGGGATTTATTATGTTAATATGGGAAAGGTAAGCTTAACATATGATAGATTTTTTATTTCATTTATGGGCAATCTTTTTCTTTGTATATTGCAATGCTTGCTTTATTTGGTTTTATAAAATTTAGAATAAAAAGAGAAAAGGAAAATTTATTTCGTCTCTGAATAATTTTATTTTGCATTTCCATGGTATCTTATTTAATATGTTATCATATTGTGATCTGAAAAGGGCGCATTTAACATTTCTTCTTTTCTGTGCAATTAAATATTGTTTTGTTTTTTTAATATATAGATAATTCTTGTAAAGGTACTATGTGCTACCGAGAAAGAAAGTTTATTCCTTTCTATTCCCATTCAGTTATCTCAATATAAATATCATAACTAGCCTATGTAAGATTTCATTTATTCCTTTGACTTCTTTCTTATTGATTTTTTTGGTTGGATTCTTCTAGTTTGGAGAGGGAAAGTTTATAGTCCCTGCAGTATTATAATTTTGTTATCTATTTATAATTGTAACTCCTTTAGCTTTTCCTTTAAAAAAATTTGGATATAATAACATTTGGTACATATAGATTAAGTGTTGATAATGCCTCATTATCTATGGTACTTTTAACATTATATAGTTTCCTTTTTGTCTCTTTTAATTAGATCTATTCTAGCTTTAAGTTCATCTGATATTATGGTTGTTACTTCTGCTATATTTTTGTCATATTCTGTATTCCCTTTATTTCACCCTTTCGTGTTTATTCTATTTGTATCTTTCATTTTAAAATGTGTTTCTTGTAAGCATTATATTGTTGGTTTGGGGGTTGTAATGCATTATCCTATTCATTCCATTTTATGTGTAAATTCATACCATCCACATTTAAAGTCATAATTGTTAGTTGTGCATTTCCCTCCATTCTATTTTTTAAAAAAACTCTACTGTCAATCCTGATTTATAAACAAAGAAACTGATGCAGACAGAGGTGAAATGGTTTACTGAGACTCACATAGCTAGTATGTATTAAAGACAGTGATTTAAAACAGATGTTCTTGACACCAAGTTCCAATCCATAACCACTTTACACCTAGATATAAGTGGGTAAAAAAGAGAACCTAGCACAGTGAGAAATACCTTCAGAAGGACTAAACCCTAAAATGAGATCAGGCTGGTTAGGAATCAGAGAACAAAGGGAAATGCCATGGGAAATATTGTTCCCTCATGTGCAGAGTTCAGACCCTAGGCTAGCACTGGTAAGAAGCACATGATTCCGAAGGTAGTATGGGTTACTGCTATCCCTACTTTCCATTCTTCTCCAAATTGGTTGATGAGATGTATTGTTATCTCTATTCTCCTGACATAGTACAAATTCATATTAAGTTGCCTGATCACAGTGTAAGGTGGGTGATGGAAAACCTGGGTTCTGTATAAATGGAGATTTTGAAACTTGGACTTCATCTCAGAAGTCCCTTAATATTTCCCTAAATTCTTTTTTATCTCCTGTTCCTCCACGTTTGCATTGTCACAGTTATTGTTTTATAAGTTTTGTAGCTCCTCCTTCTTACTCTCTTTTGCTCTCCAAGTGGGCTGAATGCCTAGGTCTCTTACTTTAGTTATCATGAATAAACTTTTGAAATATAATACTTGGAATATTTAATATTGATTTTAAAATCCACATTTTGGCTAATGACAAGAGATAGAATTCTCAAATACTTCTAAGAGAGACTTTCAGTTAAGTTAGTAAGTTTTTCTTTGCCGGCCACACCCTCCCATCATCTTTCACTGCTGCTGCTGCTTCTCTGTCCACCTGTCCACTCTGTCTCTGAGATGCTGCTGTTACTGCTCCTCCCACACAGTCTCCAGCCTCAAGCCTGTGACCAGAACTGCCAGCCAATTCCAAGCTGCTTTCCCCCCACAAGATGATGGATATTACCATATTATCAATTAGCAGGGATTATGTATGTTGCATACCCCAACACACTGAGTTAGCTTTAATTCTTTCAAAATTTAATGACTATTTCAGCAATTCAAGACCTTGAAAAGACTTGTGTTTTATGTTTGTCTTATAAATTTATGTTGTCTGGATGTCATCTGTCCGTGATCTCTCTATGTTCTATGTTCTTTGATATATCTGTATTGTCTATATGTTGTGTATATTTTATATTGTCTATATGTCTGTGCACACAAGGGGAGGGTTAAATTTTGGGAAAGATAAACCTCAGATGAAAGAGGTCACTCTTTCCCTGTCTTCTTCAGTTTGATCCAGAACAAATGGAGGAGACAGAAACAAACCGTTGGGGAAATTTAAAAAACATTTTTTTTATGGATTTTTGGGTCTCCTAAACTCTAAGATAGTTTAATTGGTTACACATAAAGGGTAAATATAAAAAAATGTCTCTCATCCCTTCTCTCTCCTTCTTGATGGCTATGAGGAGGAAATCGTAGAAATGATAAAGACAAGAAAGGGATAATTTCATCCCATAATTAGAAAATGTCAACAGAGAACAAAGGCAAAAATATATGTTCAGCATTTTTCTTCCTTCTTTTCTTGGGGTGAGACCCCTCAAGAAGGGAAGGAGAAAAGATCATAACAAGAAAGGGAGATTGATCCAACTATTGACTCACAATTTGATCTGATTTTCAATTAGATTTAATACTAAAAACTGATATATAACTAAAAAATTTGCTAATGATTTGAATAGGTACTGACGGTATAGTGTAAATCCATTCATTGTGATAATTGACTACCAGTTAAAATGGAATTTCAGTGAAATTTAAGAATGTAAAAAACTCATAGTAAAAGATTATTTATTAGGACTTGCAATGCACAATGAGTACACATTTGAATGATTGTTAAACTAGATTTGAGAATTGACAAAACGCATTTAATAGCCAAAGTGATGTAAAAAGTTTTTTTCTTGTGATCAAAATTTTAGATAGTGTTAGATTTAAATTAATGTGCACTACTTCTAGTATTAATTTATAAAGTTTATTATCTTACAAAATAGAACCATGTGACTAAGTTTTTCTGCCTGCTCAAAAATCCCTGCTTAATAAATTCACAAACATCAACGAAGCACTTACTATATGCCAAGCATTCTTCTAAATCCTGAAATTACAAAAGAATGAAAAAATAATCCCTATACTAAGAACACTCACAATCTAAAGGGGAGACCAAAAAATAAAACAAATAGGAACAGGAAAGATACATCCAGTGGAATACATAAATTGGAAAAAAGCAAAGAATTAAAAAAGGCAAGATTTTAGAATGAGATTTAAAGTAAGCCAGAGAATCTAATTGGTAGAGATGAGTGGAGAGAGCACTAAAGGAATTGGGCAGACATAATGTCAGCAGTTATTAAATGAAGGTTCTTATTAGAGGAAAAGTAAGAAGACCAGTGTCACAAGGTCAAAGAGTATGTACTAGGGACTAAAGTTGTGAGAAACCTGGACAAATTATAGGGGCTCAGTTATCAAGGAGTTTGATGGCAAAACAAGGTATTTTATACTTGATCCTAGAGATAATAGGGAACCACTGAAGTTTATTGAATTCAAGGGAGGAAATTTTCAAAGTTGTACTTTCTAGAAAAATACTTTAATTATTAGTTGTTGTGAGGAAGATTATTTAGTTTACTATTTTTGGTTTTTTTTGCATTTGTTTGCCATGTTTCTATGCCCTATTACATAGTCTATCTTTGTGAATGTTCCATGTGCTGCTGAAAAGAAGGTGTATTCCTTTTTGTCTCTATTTTTCTCCATATATCTATTAACTCTAATTTTTCTAGGGTTTCATTCACCTCTCTTATCTCTTTCTTATTTATTTTTTTGTTTGATTTATCTAAATCTGATAGGGGAATGTTGAGGTCCTCCTCTAGTATGGTTTTGCTATTTATTTCCTCCTTGAGCTCCACTAGCTTCTCCTTTATAAATTTGGAAGCTATACTGTTTGGTGCATACACATTGAGTACTGATATTTCTTCATTGTTTATACTGCCTTTTATTAGAATGTAGTTACCTTCCCTATCTCTTTTATCCTCATCTATTTTTACTTTGGTTCTGTCAGAGATCATGATAGCTACCCCTGTCTTCTTTTTCTCATTTGAAACCCAAAAGATTTTTCTCTATCCTCACATTTTCACTCTATGTCTGTCTGTCTGTCTCATGTGTGTTTCTTGTAGACAACATATGGTTGGGTTTTGGTTTCTAATCCTCTCTGCTATTTGCTTCCGTTTTATGGGTGAATTCATCCCATTAACATTCAGAGTTATAATTATCAACTGTGCATTCCAAGACATTTTGATTCTCTCTCCTAGTCCTGTCCTTTCTTTTTTCAGTTTCCTTCTATACCAGTGTTTTGTTTTTAATCAGTTCCTATAATCCCATCCCTTGTACTTCCCTTTCTCCCCCCTCCCTTCTTATTCCTCTCTTATTGTTCTTTAAAGCCATGTGGTGCTCCATCCCAAGCCCTCTCCCTCCCTAGTATTGCTTCCCTCCCCACCAGTATGTTTGTTTCCCTTCTACTTCTCTATAGGGCAGTGAATCAATTTTCTGCCCCTATGGATCTGATTGTTCTTCACTAAGTTGATTTCAATGCACTTAGGTCTTGAATATTACCTCTCTCTAACCTCTTTACCCTTACAGTGTATTGTTATTTTTTCCTGTAGATCCCACACTCTTCTTTATGGAATATAAATTTATTCCTTTTGGTTTGCTTTCCTATTTTTCTTATTATTATATTCTTCCCTCCCAGTTCTGTATATATTTATACCTACCTACATATATATCTCTTGACATTTCATCCTATACAGTTTGTCCCTGTTCTCTCTATGTAAACTTCTAGTTACAATGTTGGTAATAATAATTTTTAATATATGCCAATACCTTCTCTTCTTCTTGGGATATAAATTGATTGAACTTATTGTGTCCCTTAAAGAAAATAATTTTTTCTCCTCCCCCCATTCTATTAATTAACTTATGTTTATTCTCTTGAGTTCTGGGTTTGGGCAGCAAACTCTCTCTTTAAGTCTGGTTTTTTCTTGATGAATGTTTGGAAGTCTTCAATTTTATTGAATGACCATACTTTCCCCTGCAATAATATAGTTAGTCTTGCTGGATAGTTGATTCTCAGTTGTAGACCCAATTCTCTCGCCTTCCAGAATATTGTGTTCCATGCCTTCTAGTCCTTCAATGTAGATGTAGCCAGATCCTGTGTTATCCTAACTGTGGTTCCCTGATATCTGAATGACTTATTTTTAGCAGCTTGAATTAATAAATAAGACTAGAAGCTGGTATTTTGAAAAAATAGATAAAATAGACAAAGTACTGGTCAATCTAATAAAAAAAGGAAAGAAGAAAACCAAATTGACAGTATCAAAGATGAAAAGGGAGACCTCACCTCTAATGAAGGGGAAATTAAGGCAATCATTAAAAACTATTTCGCCCAATTATATGGCAATAAATATAACAATTTAGTAGATATGAATGAATATTTACAAAAATATAAATTGCCTAGATTAACAGCAGAAGAAATAGAATACCTAAATAATCCCATATCAGAAAAAGAAATTGAACAAGCCATCAAAGAACTCCCTAAGAAAAAATCGCCAGGGCCTGATGGATTCACAAGTGAATTCTATCAGACATTCAAAGAGCAACTAATCCCAATACTATACAAATTATTTGATATGATAAGCAAAGAAGGATTCCTCCCAAATTCCTTTTATGACACAATTATAGTACTGATTCCAAGGCTAGGTAGATAAAAAACAGAGAAAGAAAACTACAGACCAATCTCCCTAATGAACACTGATGGAAAAATCTTAAATAGAATACTAGGAAAGAAACTGCAGCAAGTAATTAAGAAGATCATCCTCCATGATCAGGTGGGATTTATACCAGGAATGCAAGGATGGTTCAACATTAGGAAAACCATCCACATAATTGACCATATCAACAGTCTAACAAACAAAAGTCACATGATTATCTCAATCGATGCTGAAAAACCTTTGACAAAATACAGTACCCATTCCTATTGAAAACACTGAAAAGTATTGAATAGAAGGACCTTTCCTAAAAATAATAAACAGTATATACCTAAAACCATCAACAAGCATCATATGCAATGGGGATAAATTAGAAGCCTTCCCAATAAGATCAGGAGTGAAACAAGGATGCCCATTATCACCTCTATTATTCAACATTGTACTAGAAACACTAGCAGTAGCAATAAGAGAAGAAAAAGAAATTGAAGGTATTAAAATAGGCAAGGAGGAGACTAAGCTATCACTCTTTGCAGATGCTATGATGGTCTACTTAAAAAATCCTAGAGAATCAACTAAAAGGCTAGTAGAAATAATCAACAACTTTAGCAAAGTTGCAGGATACAAAATAAATGCACATAAATCATCAGCATTTCTATATATTTCCAACACACCACAGCAGCAAGAAGTAGAAAGAGAAACACCATTTAAAATCATCCTAGACAATATAAAATACTTAGGAATCTATCTACCAAAACAAACACAGCAATTATATGAAAACAACTACAAAACACTTTCCAAACAAATAAAAGTTGATCTCAACAATTGGAAAGCCATTGAGTGCTCATGGGTAGGATGAGCTAACATAATAAAAATGACCATTCTATCCCAATTAATTTACCTATTTAGCGCCATACCTATCAAACTACCAAAAATTTCTTTACTGAATTAGAAAAACGTATAACAAATTTCATTTGGAATAATAAAAGATCAGGAATATCAAGGGAAATAATGAAAAAAATGTGAAGGAAGAGGGCCTAGCAGTGCCAGATATTAAACTGTACTATAAAGCAGCAGTCATCAAAACAATATGGTACTGGCTAAGAGACCAAAGGGAGGATGAGTGGAAGAGACTTGGGGTAAGTGACATCAGCAAGACAGTGTATGATGAACCCAAAGAGCCCAAGTTTGGGGACTAAAATCCACTATTTGACAAAAACTGCTGCCAAAATTTGAAAACAATATGGGAACGATTAGGTTTAGATCAACATCTCACACCCTACACCAAGATAAAGTCAGAATGGGTGAATGACTTGAATATAAAGAGGGAAACTATAAATGAATTAAGTGAACACAGAATAGGATACTTGTCAGATCTCTGGGAAAGGAAAGATTTTAAAACCAAGCAAGAGTTAGAGAAAATTACAAAATGTAAATTAAATGGTTTTGATTATATTAAACTAAAAAGCTTTTGTACAAACAAAAGCAATGTAGTCAAAATAAGAAGGGAAACAACAAATTGGGAAAAAATCTTTATAACAAAAAAATCTGACAGGGGTCTAATTACTCAAATATAAAAGGAGTTAAAGCAATTGTATAAAAAATCAAGCCATTTCCCAATTGATAATTGGGCAAGAGACATGAATAGGCAATTTTCAGGTAAAGAAATCAAAACTATCAATAAGCACATGAGAAAGTGTTATAAATCTCAAATAATTAGAGAAATGCAAAACAAAACAACTCTGAGGTATCACCTCACACCTAGCAGATTGGCTAAAATGAAAGAAGGGGAGAGTAATGAATGTTGGAGGGGATGTGGCAAAATTGGGACATTGATGCATTGCTGGTGGAGTTGTGAACTGATCCACTCATTCTGGCTGGCAATTTGGAACTATGCTCAAAGTGCTATAAAAGACTGCCTGCCGTTTGATCCAGCCATACCATTGTTGGGTTTGTACGCCAAAGAGATCATAAATAAACAGACTTGTACGAAAATATTTATAGCTACGATTTTTGTGATGGCAAAGAACTGGAAAAGGAGGGTATGTCCTTCAATTGGGGAATGGCTGAACAAATTGTGGTATATGCTGGTGATGGAATACTATTGTGCTCAAAGGAATAATAAACTGGAGGAATTCCATGTGAACTGGAAAGACTTCCAGGAACTGATGCAGAGTGAAAGGAGCAGAGCCAGAAGAAAATTGTACACAGAGACTGACATACTATGGTAAAATTAAATGCAATGGACTTCTGTACCAGCAGCAATGATAGCAATGACCACAGCAATGCAATGACACAGGATAGCTCTGAGGGATTTATGGTAAAGAACGCTACCCACATTCAGAGGAAGGACTGCAGGAGAGGAAACATATAAGAAAAACAATTGCTTGAACACATGGGTTGAGGGGACATGATTGGGGATGTAGACTCGAAACTACCACACCAATGCAACTAACAACAATTTGGAAATAGGTTTTGATAAAGACATATGTTAAAACCAGTGGAAATGTGCATCGGCCATGGGTTGGGGGGAGTGGGGGGGCGAAGGGGAAAGTTAGAGCATGAATCATGTAAACATGTTAAAAATGAATATTAATAAATGTTTTAAAAAACAAGCAGGAGTTAGAAAAAATTACAAAATGTAAAATAAATAATTTTGACTGTGGTAAAATTGGGATATTAATACACTTCTGGTGGAGTTATGAACTGTTCACACATTTCAGATAAAGTTGGTAAGGACTGTGCATTTCCCAGGGTATGACATTTGTTTAGAAAGAATGTCTACAAAGATCATTAATCTGTATGCATGTCTGGGACAAATAAAGAGGTGAAGATGTTTGGCTCAAAGTTGAAAAGGAAAGAAAGAGCAACTTCTATTATATATGGGAAATTATAATATTCCTTTCTGACTGCAGGAATATTCTAGAAATGAAATCTGATGTTTTTAATTGTGATAATTAGATTAAGTCTACAAGGCCCATCTTTAGATTTAATCACCAAAGGTGAGAGCACCTCCAATTCTGGGATGTCCTAACCTATGTGTGCTAGAGTGAGTGATGAATCAGAATTGACTGACCACCCCCTAGACATTCTATGAGAAGCTTCAATTGTGATTGGCATGCAAATTAGGAGGGAGGCACAGGAAGTGACACATAAGTGACCCCTTTAAATGGAGAAGGTCCTCAGTCACCTGAGAGCTTCTGGTGAAGATGGCAGCTGATGAAGGATGGCTTCTGTCCATGAAGGAGTGTTGACACCTTGTTAAAACTACTTTAAATATCTTCTTTTGAATTCCACATGGTGAGTTTAAAGACTGAATCTTCCTGAACTTCTCTTAAGAAATTTCTTTTAATAGACTCTGTGAATGAATTTTTGCTTCATTCACCTCCAGGCCTCTGGCCCTATGATTCTTGGCTGAGGGTTAATTAGATCTACCTGGATTAATTAGAGGATCATAGTAAATTACCCACTAGCTTAGATTCTTATTTCTTTATTCCCACTCTCCTTAATTGTAAATAAACTTGCATAAAAGTCAATTTTGACTAGAGATTATTCTTAATTGAGGATTGATAATAGTTCAATCCTCTGGTGACCATCTTTTAATATATTGAACCCCCAAATCTCCCCTTTCCCCTTTATGTAATCACCAAATTTTGTGCTTCTCTTATTTTCTGCCTATGGAGTATGAGAGTCTCCAAAGAACTGAAATTGAAAATTACTCCAAAAGGAATTATGTTGTGAACAAATTTTTATCTGATAATCAGGAAAGTCATTAAAAAAGTATAGGAGTATAAGATATTTAAGAGTAAACAAATCAGGATTGAAGGAAATGAGATAGTCATAAGGTGAGGGTGGATGATGAGAAGTGGTCAATCAGAGGGCTCCTTTGATGTGCTCATGTGAGGAGTTAATGAGGAAAGTCTTTAGTGCAATGGACAGACCTGCTATGATCTCCCAAAATTATGGGAGACCAGATTAAGAGTCCCACAGTTTGGGTAACCAAAAATGAACTATGATTTTCAACAATGGAAGGAAAATCTAAATAAATCCTTCTGCATCTGAATATTCGAGTTTGAGGAAGTGAAACTGACTAGGATGGAAGGAATTGCGAAAGAAGTCAAGTCAGGATGGTTTAACAAAAAAATGAATCAAGGCAACAAGTGTTCAGTGACTTTTTTGAATTTTGTGTTTCTTTCTTTTTTTGTGAAGATATTTTACTTTACCAATTATATGTAATAACAAAATCTCACAAAATTTGTCTGAAGTAATAAACTCCAAATTATCTATCTTCCCTCCCTTCTCTCCCTATCTCCCTGAGCTGGAAAGCAATTCATTTTGGGTTATGCCTGCATTATCACACAAAATACATTTCCTAATTGTTCATTTTCATAAGAGAATAGTCATTTATAACCAAACCCATAAATAAAAACCCAAATAACCTACAAAGAAAAAATGTATATTTTGATCTGCATTCCCACTCCAAAAGTTTGAATGCTATGTTTATTTCTGGTTTAGAATGTGAATGGGCAGGAGATATTTAATTCTTGCATTAATTCTTGTTAATGTAAAATGATTTGTATATTTCATTCTTTTCTAATTTATATGCCTGATTTCAGAGGAAAAGTGGTCATCACTGGGTCAATGATGAAGGCTAAGAGAATCTTTAAAGATCACTTTCCCCACATTCTTTAGTTCATTCAAGAAACACAGAGCAATTACATGATTCTGCAAATTTCCCTGTGAGTGATACCAAAGACTCATACCCATGTCACAGGACAAACAGTCCAAAATTCTTTCTCTCTGCCTTATTGTTCAGCTCACATATAAATTTTGACCTACATAATGACTCAGAAGTATCAGACTTCCTAGAGAATACTAGTGGCCTTTTATTTAGGGGCATTTTACCCCAATATAAAGAAGTTTGTGATAGTTCTAGGGGCTCTGACTGTGCCTGAAACTTTATTGGTAAAGGGAACTACTGGATTAGGAAGTAGTTCTGCCAATGTAGTTAAGCAATTTATCTGAGCCTTATTGTATGAGAATTTTCTAGAACATTGAGAAGTGGAGTGACTTCCATGGGATTACAAGAGTATTTATATCAGAGGGAGAACTTGAACCCTGGTCTTTTTTGTTTTGCAATTAGTTCTCTATCAACTACCCCACACTGTACATGGCATGTAGTCTTAAAATGAACAAATTCTGGAGATTAAGTAATAAGGTATAGTTAGGATGTATACAGATACACTGGGATCAAAGTAATTATGAAGTAAATATGGAATCAGATTTTGGGAGAAGACTTGATGCTCTCATGATTCATCCAAATGCATTTCACTTGGACCTTGTCTTAGATTGTATTCAAGTCAAGATAGGAGGGAAATGAGGAAAGTAGAAAAAAGGCTGATTTTTCTGAAATTTATTCCATTGTTTTAGTGTGAGAATGCGTGGATCTCTCCCTTTCAGTAAATGTAGTTTCTTGATTTGCTGATGTTGTTGTGGATATTAATAATGAAATTAAAACAAAATCTAGCATTTACATAGGGATTCAATCTCATATATATATGTTTATATATGTAATATTTTTTCTCCTTTGTACCTCACAACAACCCTATGAGGAAGATGTTATTGTGGCCATAATTTCATTAATTGGGAAATTTAAAAAGACAAAAATGAAATGTTTTGCACAGGATAACACTAGAACTCTTTGAGTCAGGATTTGAACTTGGGAATTCCTGACTCCAAGTCTTCTGCCCTATTCATGTTCTCATCTACTCCCATAGACTAAATACTAAAATTTGGGTGTTTCTTGAAGAATTTTTGTCATCATCAGCAAAAGAGTCTCATTGGATTTTTACCTCTGATGTCACAGAGATAATTCAAGTGTTGGTTTTTACTTTTTTTTTGGTAATGGAAACTATAGATTACAGAAAAGGTAAAAGCAAAGAAGGAATACAGTGGACACCAATGGAAGAGACAGTTTGGTAATAGTCAGGATAGCTCCAGGGTTTGAGTATTTCTATTTGTTCTTGTTGTCTTGAGAGATCATTAGCTTCTAATTGCTCAATTCTAGCCTTAAGGGACTGGTTTTTGGCTATAATCTTTCGGTTTTCAGCTATGATCTTTTGGTTTTCCTTTTCAGACTGGTCATTTCTGGTATTCAATTTGCTTATCAGTTCATTTGATTTCTGAGCCTCACTTTCCAATTGCAAAATTCTGCCTTTTAAACTGTTATTTTCTTGCCTGATTTCCTTTTGAGCTATTTCCCATTTCTCTAACCAAATCTTTTCCAACTTTCTCGTCATCTCAGTTTTGAACTCTTCAAGCGCTTGTGACCAGTTTTCCTTATTTTGAAAGGGTCCGGATGCTTGTTTGTTCTCCTCCTCTGTTTGCTTGGTTGCCTGGATTTTCTCTGTGTAAAAGTTGTTGAGTGTTAAAGATTTCTTTTTCTTGTTAATCTTTCTCTTCTGAACTTCCTGATTCTGGGTAGCCATCGTTAGCCCAGCGGCTTCTCAGCTTTATCCTTGCGCTCAGGGTCTGTCTGCTGTCTTTTGGGTCCTGAGGTCTGAGGTCTGGTTTTTCTCAAGGTCAAGCCCCCTGGTGGACCCCCTTGCTTGATCCTCTGCCAGAGGTTCCTTTAACAGTCTCAGGGCGATGCTTCCACAGTTGTATAACCGTCTGCACTTGTTCCCCACTCAGGGTTTCAGAGCCTTCGCTGGCACCTGTGTTCGCCTCCACCCACGCCTCTGCCGGCGCCTGTGCTGTGTCCGCGTTCAGAGTCCGTGTGCGTTCTTTAGCTTTCTGGGGTCCTAAGTCTTGCTGCTCTCAGGAACAGGCCCTGGAGCTGCCAATGACTCAATGGGTGCCCCAAACTTGCTCTATTTCTTTTTAGCAGGCTTTGGTGCTATAGGTGGTGTGTGTGGAGGGGTTGGGGTTGGGGTGGGGGGGTTGCTCAGCCTGCGATTTAGTGAGAGCTGTTTCACCCCTTTATAGCATGGAAATGTCCCAATTCCACGTACCTTCCACGCTGTACCCTGTTGTGGGGTCCCTTCGTTTGTCTGGACTTGTTTTTATGTCCTCTTGAGGAGTCCTGTGTGTTTTGGTCAGGAGAGGTTAAGAGCTGCTTTTTACTCTGCCACCATCTTAACCCGGAACCCGGTTTGAGTATTTCTAGAATGTCATCTCCATGGTAATTTTCAAGTAGCTCTCATGAATCTGAGTGAGAGGTTAAAAATATCATCAATCATTTATTCTAAAAATGAGTGAAAAATCAATCTATGATCCAATGAGAAATCAACTTTAAGCAATCTGACCAAAACATGATAATAAAGGAATATGAATTTCTCTGATGAACATATTTTGTTATGGCATCAGTTTCCTTAAGATCAATCAGAGGTCCCCTTGCAAAGTAAAAGAACATAGCCAGGTAAGAAATCTTCTAGCCTTGGAAACTAAGGAGATGTCCATTATTTGGGAAATGGCTAGACAAATTATGGCATATGTTGGTGATGGAATATCATTGTGCTGTAAGAAATGATGAGCTGGAAGATTTCAGAAAAAGCTTGAAGAATTCACATGAACTGATGCAGAGCAAAATAAGTAGAACTAGAAGAACATCGTATACAGTAACAGCAATATTATATGATGATCAATTGTGAAATAATACATTATTTTTAGCAATGCAATGATCAAGGACAATTCTGAAGCACTTGTGACAAGG
>NC_058130.1:787059005-787082037 GCF_016433145.1 Gracilinanus agilis | reverse complement strand
TTTTAAAGAAGTTAAGTGAGCTAATGGAGAAAATAGATAGGCAAACTATACTACTGAGTGACCGTAACTTTCTTTTCTCAGAACTGGATAAATACAACCAAAAATTAAAAAAAGAAAGAAATTAAGGAAGTGAATAGAATGTAAGGAACTTTATATCTGATAGACTTCTGAAGAAAATGAAATGAAAATAGAAAGGAATATAACATGGTGCATGGCAAATACGCAAAAATTAATCATGTTTTAGGGGATAAAAAACCTTACTAACATATCCAGAAAAATAAAAATGTAAATGCAACTTCTTCAGGCCATAATGCCAGAAAATTTACATTTTATAAAGAGCAGTAGGAAAATAGATTACAATTAATCAAAAATTTATCCAATCCAAAGAATTAGTGGGTTAAAATGAATAATAGATCATTCTGGGAATTCTGGGAAGATGGCAATGTAGAAGCAGTAAAGCTCCAAACCTCTGTAAAGCCCTTCACCACCAATTAAGGACAAAGGGCTCAGAGGGAGCAGAAAACCAAATGTGACAACAACACAAAGCTGGGGGATCCTCCAGCTGAAGCCAACATAAAATCTGGGGAAAATCTGACCTCAGGGTACTTGGAGCTGTGCAGATCAACCACACACTAGCTTAATCCTACCAGCACAGCAGACAAGACCTCTAAATAAGGCAGGGATGCTCCAACAACCCTCCCTCACAGACTAGAAGGAAAGTAGCCAAATTCACTTCTTTAGCTTTCACCAACATCTGGGGAAAATCTGGGCTCAGGTACCACTAACCTAATTAATCAACAAAACAAAGAAGCCCTCCCAGGGCTGAATAACCCAAACCCAAAAATATGATCAGAGGATCAAGATTACAGCCAATTACAGGGGAGAAAGAAGGAAAAAAACATGAGTAAACAACAGAAAAAGAAAAAAGAAACCACAATAGATAGCTTTTATCCAAAAAAATTGAAAAAAGAGCAAATAGATCAGAAGAAGATAAAGGAACACCAAGAAAAAACATAGAAAATTCAGTGAAATGGACACAGGCTTTTGAAGAACTTAAAATTCAATTAACTCAAGAACTCAAAATCCAAATAACTCAAGAAACAATCAACAGAGGCTGAAGGCAATTAGGAAAAGGAAACACATGATTTAAACAAGAAAATAATGTCTTAAAAGCCCAAATTGGCCAGCTGCAAAATGAAGCAAAGAAGGCAAAAGATGATCTACAAAGAAAAGCAGACCAGAAGGAGGATGAGCAAAAATCCAGGAATGAAATTCAGTCTTTAAAAATTAAAATTCAACAACTAGAAGCAAATGACTTCACAAAGCAGCAAGAATTTATAAAACAAAATTTAAAAAATGAAAATTTGAGGAAAATATGAAAAGCCTCATTGAGACAACCACAGATCAGGAAAACAGATCTAGAAGAGACAACTTAAGGATTATTGGACTGCCAGAACATCACATCAAAAGGAAAAGTTTGGACATCATCCTAAAGGAAATTATATAAGAGAACTGTCCTGACATTCTTGAACAAGGGGGAAAAGCAGAAAGTGAATGAATCCACAGATCACCTTGTACATTTAATCCACAACTAACAACTTCCAGAAATATTAGAGTCAAAAATCAAAAACTACCAGACCAAGGAATAAATATTACAAGCTGCTAAGAAGAAGACATTCAGATACCAGGGAACCACAGTTAGGATATCACAGGATCTGGCTATATCTACATTGAAGGACAGGAAGGCATGGAATACAATATTCTGGAAAATAAGAGAGCTAGGTCTAAAACCAAGAATTAACTATCCAGCAAAACTGACTATATTCTTGCAGGGGAAAATATGGTCATTCAACAAAATTGAAGACTTCCAAGCATTCATGAAGAAAAAATGATACTTAAGCAGAGAGTTTGCTGCTCAAAAACAGAACTCAAGAGAATCACCATGAGGTAATTAAGAGAGTGGGGGTAAAAAACAAAAACAAAAAAAAACAAAACAAAAAACAAAAAACCTTTTCTTTAAGGGATCCAATGAGTTCAATTGACTTATATCCCTATAAGAAAAGAAGATACTGGTAACTCTTAAAAATTGTTATTACCAATAGGGTAGACAGAAGAAGTATCATTAGAGGGAACAAGGACAAACTATATACGATGAAATTTCAAGATATATATGCATGTACATACACACACACACACACACACACACATACACACACATACACACACACAAAACTAGAGGTAAAAAAGGAGATAATATTAAGAGAAAGGGGAAAAGAGACAAAATGGAGTAAATTTATATTTCATTAAGAAATGCATGGGGCTAACAGGAGAGAAGACCAATAAAATGGAAGGGTAATGTAGTTAGAGAAAGAAAATATTTAATTTGTAAGTGCATTGAAATTAACCTAAAGAGGGAAGAACAATCAGATCCATTGGGGCAGAGAATTGATTCCTGCCCTATAGAAAAGTAGAAGGGTAGCAAAAGGACTGGTGGGGAGGGAAGCAAAACTAGGGCAGGAGAGGACTTGGTGGGGAGCTTGGCATAGCTTTAAAGAACAATAAGAGGAGAATGAGAAGGGAGGGGGAGAAAGGGAAGTACAACAAGGGTGGGGATTAGGGGAACTGATTAAAAACAAAACACTGGTATAGAAGGAAACAATGAAAGAAGGAAAGGACAGGACAAGGAGAGAGAATCAAAATGTCTGGGAATACACAGTTGATAATTATAACTCTGAATGTGAATGGGATGAATTCTCCCATAAAATGGAAACAAATAGCAGAGTGGATTAGAAACCAAAATCCTACCATATGTTCTCTACAACAAACACACCTGAGACAAGTAGACATACATCGAGTAAAAATGAAAAGATGGAACAGAATCTATTGGGCTCAAAATGAGAAAAAGAAGGCAGAGATTGCCATCATGATCTCCAACAGAGCTAAAGTAAAAATAGATCTGGTTAAAAGAGACAGGGAATTTAATTACATCCTAAAAAAAGGTAGTATAAACAATGAAGAAATATCAGTACTCAATATGTATGCACCAAACAGTATAGCATCCAAATTTCTTTTTTCCCTTGTTATATTTCATTTTTAGTTAAATATTTTATTTTTTTAGAAAATATTTTCCATTGTTACATGATTCCTGTTTTTACTTTCCCCTACAACCTCCCCATTAGCTGCCCCCCCATATTCAATGCGTATTTCCACTGGTTTTAACATGTGTGATCAGTCAAGACATATTTACATATTGTTGATAGTTGCATTGGTATGGACTTTTAGTGTCTACATCCCCAACCATATCCTCATCAACCCATATGTTCAAGTGGTTGTTTTACTTCTGTGTTTCCACTCTAGTAGTTCTTCCTCTGAATGTGGGTAATGTTCCTTTATATAAATCACTCAGAATTGTTCTGGGACATTGCATTGCTGCTAGTACAGAAGTTCATTACATTCTATTTTACCACAGTGTATCAGTCTCTGTGTACAATGTTCTTGTGGCTCTGCTCTTTTCACTCTGCATCAATTCCTGGAGGTCTTTCCAGTTCACATGGAATTCCTCCAGTTTATTATTCCTTTGAGCACAATAGTGTTCCATCACCAGCATATACAACAATTTCTTCAGCCATTCCCCAATTGAAGGGCATTCTCTTGTTTTCCAGTTTTTTCCACCACAAAAAGAACAGCTATAAATATCTTTGTACAAGTCTGTTTATCTATGATCTCTTTGGGGTACAAACCCAGCAATGGTATGGCTGAATCAAAGGGCAGACAGTCTTTTAGAGCTCTTTGAGCATAGTTCCAAATTACCAGCCAGAATGATTGGATCAGTTCACAACTCCACCAGCTATGCATTAATGTCCCAATTTGGCCACATCCCCTCCAACATTCATTAATCTCCCCTGCTACCATTTTAGCCAATCTTCTAGGTATAAGGTGATACCTCAGAATTGTTTTGATTTGCATTTCTCTAATTATTAGAGATTTAGAACACTTTCTCATGTACTTATTGATAGTTTTGATTTCTTTATCTGAAAATTGCCTATTCATGTCCCTTGCCTATTTATCAATTGGGGAATGGTTTGATTTTTTTATACAATTGATTTAGCTACTTGTATATTAGAGTAATTATACCTCTGTCAGAGTTTTTTTATTATAAAGATTTTTCCTAGTATGTTGTTTCCCTTCTGATTTTGGTTGCATTGTTTTTGTTTGTACAAAAAAAATTTTAATTTAATATGATCAAAATTATTTATTTAAAATTTTGTAATTTTTCCTAACTCTTACTTGTTTTTAAAATCTTCCCTTTTCCATGTATGTGACAGGTATACAATTCTATGTTCACCTAATTTTCTTATAGTTTCCTTCTTTATATCCAAGTCATTCATCCATTCTGAATTTATCTTTGTGTAGGGTGTGAGATGTTAATCTAAACCTAATCTCTCCCATATTGTTTTCCAATTTTCCCAAAAGATTTTTCAAATAGTAAATTTTTGTCCCAAAATTTGGGCACTTTGGGTTTATCATACACTGTCTTGCTGAGGTCACTTACCCCTAGTTTATTCCACTGATCCTCCCTTCTGTCTTTTAGCCAGTACCATATAGTTTTGATGGCGGTGGCTTTATAATATAGTTTAATATCTGCTAGTGATTGGCCACCTTCCTTCACTTTTTTGTTTATTATTTATTATTATTATTATATCACATTATTGATCTTTTGTTCTTCTTGCATCAAAAATTCTAAAGAAGAAGCAAGAGGAGCTCAAGGATGAAATAGATAGCAAAACTATACTAGTGGGTGACCTCAAACTTCCCTTATCAGGCCTAGATAAATCAAACCAAACAATAAATAAGAAAGAGATAAGAGAGATGAATGAAAACCTAGAAAAATTAGAGTTAATAGACATATGGAGAAAAATAAATAGGGACAAAAAGGAATACACCTTCTTTTCAGCAGCACATGGAACATTCACAAAGATTAGATAGACCATGTACTAAGGCATAGAAACATGGCAAACAAATGCAAAAAAAGAAATAATAAATGCAACCTAATCAGATCATAATTCAATAAAAATAGTTATTAGTAAGAATACATAGAGATGCAAACCAAAACCTAATTGGAAACTAAATAATAGGATTCTACAAAATAATTTAGTGAAAAAAAATCATAGAAACGACAAATAATTTCATTGAAGACAATTGCAATAATGAGAAATTATCAAAACCTATGGGATACAGCCAAAGCAGTTATGAGGAGAAAAATCATATCACTGAGTGCATATATTAACAAATCAGGGAGGACAGAGATTAATGAATTGGGCATGCAACTTAAAAAACTAGGAAGCAAACAAATTAAAAATCTCCAGATGAAAACTAAATTAGGAATACTAAAAATCAAAGGAGAAATTAATAAAATCAAAAGTAAAAGAACTACTGAATTAATAAATAAGACAAGAAGCTGATATTTTGAAAAAAACACATAAAATAAACAAAGTGTGTCAATCTAATAAAAAAGGAAAGAATAAAACCAAATTAACAGTATCAAAGATAAAAAGGGAGACCTCACCTCTAATGAAGAGGTAATTAAGGTAATCATTGAAAACTATTTTGCCTAATTATATGGCAATAAATACAGCAATCTAGGTGATATGGATGAATATTTACAAAAATATAAATTACCTAGATAAACAGCAGAGGAAATAGAATACCTAAACAATCCCATATCAGAAAAGGAAATTTAACAAGCCATCAAAGAACTCCCTAAGAAAAAATCACCAGGGTCTGATGGATTCACAAGTGAATTCTATCAAACATTCAAAGAACAACTAATCCCAATACTATACAAATTATTTGATATAATGAGGAAAGGAGGAGTCCTATAAATTACTTTTATGACACAAATATGGTACTGATTCCTTAGCCAGGTAGATCAAAGACAGAAAGAAATTACAGACCGATCTCCCTAATGAACATAGATGCAAAAATCTTGAGAATACTAGCAAAAATACTCCATCAACTGATCACAATGATTATTCATTATGACCAGGTGGGATTTATACCAGGGATGCTAGGATGATTCAACATTAGGAAAACCATCCACATTATTGACCATATCAACAAGCTAACAAACAAAAATCACATGATTCTCTCAATAGATGCTGAAAAAGCCTTTAACAAGATACAACACCCATTTCTATTGAAAACACTAGAAAGTATAGGAATAGAAGGACCCTTCCTAAAAATAATAAACAGTATATATCTAAAACGAACAACAAGCACCATATGCAAAGGGGATATATTAGAAGCTTTCCCAATGAGATCAGGCATGAAACAAGGATGCCCATTATCACCTCTATTATTTAACACTGTGCTAGAAACACTAGCAGTAGCAGTCAGAGAAGAAAAAGGAATTCAATATTAAAATAGGCAATGAAAAGACAAAACTATCACTCTTTGAAGATGATATGATGGTATACTTAAAAAATCCTAGAGAATCAACTAAAAAGCTAGTAGAAATAATCAACAACTTTAGTAAAGTTGCAAGATACAAAATAAATGCACATAAATCATCAGCATTTCTATATATTTCCAACATATCACAGCAGCAAGAGGTAGAAAGAGAAACACCATTTAAAATCACCCTAGACAATATAAAATACTTAGGAATCTACCTACCAAAACAAACACAGGAATTATACGAATACAACTACAAAACATTTTCCATACAATTAAAACTAGATCTAAGCAATTGTAAAAACATTGATTGCTCATGGGTAGGAAGAGCTAACATAATAAAAATAATCATTCTACCAAATTAATCTACTTATTTAGTGCTATACCTATCACACTATCAAAAAACTTGAAGGAAGTTAGCCTAGTAGTACCAGATATTAAACTCTACTATAAAGCTTTGGTCATCAAAACAATATGGTACTGGCTAAGAGACCGAAGGGAGGATGAGTGGAACAGATTTGGGGTAAGTGATGTCAGCAAGACAGTGTATGATAAACCCAAAGAGCCCAAATTTGGGGACTAAAATCCACTATTTGAAAAAACTGCTGCAAAAATTTGAAAACAATATGGGAGCAATTAGGTTGAGATCAACATCTCACACCCTACACCAAGATAAATTCAGAACGGGTGAATGACTTGAATATAAAGAAGGAAACTATAAATGAATTAAGTGAACACCGAATAGGATACTTGTCAGATCTATGGGAAAGGAAAGATTTTAAAACCAAGCCAGACTTAGAGAAAATTGCAAAATGTAAAAATAAATGATTTTGATTATATTAAATTAAAAAAGCTTTGTACAAAGAAAAAAATGCAACCAAAACCAGAAGGGAAACAACAAATTGGGGAAAAAATCTTTATAACAAAAAAACTCTGACAGAGGTCTAATTACTAAAATATACAAGGAGTTAAATCAATTGTATAAAATATCAAGCCATTCCCCAATTGATAAATGGGCAATGTTCATGAATAGGCAATTTTCAGATAAAGAAATCAAAACTATCAATAAGCAAATGAGAAGGTGTTCTAAATCTCAAATAATTAGAGAAATGCAAATCAAAACATCTCTGAGGTATCACTGCACACCTAGCATATTGGCTAAAATGAAGAGAGTAATGAATGTTGGAGGGGATGTGGCAAAATTGGGACATTAAGGAATTGCTGGTGGAGTTGTGAACTGATACAACCATTCTGGATGGCAATTTGGAACAATGCCCAAAGAGCTCTAAAATACTGCCTGACCTCTGATCCAGCCATAACATAGTTGGGTTTCTACCCCAAAGAGATCATAGATAAACAGACTTGTACAAAAATATTTATACCTGTGCTTTTTGTGGTGGCAAAAAGTTGGAAAATGAGGGTATACCCTTCAATGGGGGAATGGCTGAACAAACTGTGGTATATGTGGGTGATGGAATACTATTGTGCTAAAAGGAATAATAAACTGGAGGAGTTCCAGGCGAACTGTAGAGACCTCCAGGAACTGATGCAGAGCGAAAGGAACAGAGCCAGAAGAACATTGTACACAGAGACTGATATACTGTGGTAAAATCGAATGTAATGGGCTTCTGTACCAGCAGCAATGCAAAGACCAAGGACAATTCTGAGGGATTTATGGAAAAGAACGCTTCCCACATTCAGAGGAAGGACTGCAGGAGAGGAAACATATAAGAAAAACAACTGCTTGAACACATGGGTCGGGGTGGACATGATTGGGGATGTGGACTCGAAATTACCACACCAATGCAACCACGAACAATTTGGAAATAGGTCTTGATCAAGGACACATGACAAAACCAGTGGAAATGTGCATTGGCCATGGGTGGGGGAAGTGCGGGGGTGGAGGGGAAAGTAGGAGCATGAATCATGTAACCATGTTAAAAATGAATATTAATAAATGTTTAAATTTAAAAAAAGAATAATAAACTGGAGGGATTCCATGTGAACTGGAAAGACCTCCAGGAATTGATGCAGAGTGAAAGGAGCAGAGCCAGAAGAACATTGTACACAGAGAGTAATACATTGTGGTAAAATAGAATGTAATGGCCTTCTGTTCTAGCAGCAATGCCATGACCCAGAACTATTCTGAGGGATTTATGGAAAAGAATGCTACCCACATTCAGAGAAAGAACTACAGGAATGGAAACACATCTGCTTCAACACATGGGATGATGCAGACATGATTGGGGATGTAGATTCGAAATGATCACACCAATGCAATGATCAACAATTTGGAAAGTTGGTTTTGATCAATGATGCATGTTAAAACCAGTGGAAATGCGCAGAAACTCTGGGACATGGGGGTGAAGGGGAAAGTAAGAACATGAATCATGTAACCATGGATAGCTTTTCTAAAAAATAAAAATTATTAAAAAATAAAATTAAAATGAATAATAAAAACAATAATTTCAATAAATAAAATGACAATAAGATAATATATCAAAATTTATGTATACAGCTAAAACAATACTTAGGGGAAAATTATTTATCTAAACATCTATATCAATAAAATACAGAAAGAGCATATTAGTGAATTCGAGAAACACCTAAAACTAATTGAAAAAAAAAACAAATGAAAAATCCCCAATTAAGCAGCAAAATGGAAATTCTGAAAAATTAAAGTAGAAATTAATGAAATTGAAAATAGGAAAATAATTAAACTAATAAATAAAACTAAGATGGTTTTATTTTTTAAAAACAATAAAATGTACCATATTTAATTTGTTCTAAAAAATAAGGAAGAAAACAAAATTATCTGAATCAAAAATTAAATAGGTTGATTTAATACCAATGAGGACAAAATTAAAACAACTATTAGGAACAATTTTGCCCAATTATAAGCCAATAAATCTGAAAATCTAAGGAAAATGGATGAATACTTACAAAAGTATAAATTTTGCAGATTAACAAGAGAAAATAAAAATGTTAATAATTTCCTATAAGAAAAAAGTCATTGAAAAAGCATTTTGAAATGTGCTGATTAAATCAACTGAAGCATGCAGTGATGAGTGTTAAACTGGTGTCAAGAAGACTGGAAGTTAATCACATCACAGAAACTTATTAGCTTAATGATCTTAGACAGACATACTAACTTTTATGAGATAGCATTCCCCTCTATAAAATGGGAATAAAAATAGCATTTGCCTTTTAGGATTGTAGTAAGGATCAAAAGAAATACATATGTAAAGAACTTTTAAAAGATTAAAGTACTTTAATTATGACGAAAATTTTTTCTGTATTATAATAATAAGTTTTGTGATTTTGGTTGATAAAGGCATAGAAAACATCAGGTTCGATAACACTCACCTGTGGAAACTTGTAAAGGTCAAGAAGAGTCCCCATCTGGACAGAGAGAGCTGATGTGGCTCCTCCAATAACTGCCACAGATTTATGCTTTTCCCCACAGTTGTAGTTAGGGATGAGCTTGCCCTGGCCAGACAGCCACTGCAGAGAGCTCTCTAAGGTCCTTTCATCACTATGGTAGGCATTATAGAGGTGAAATCCAAGGGAAATGTTAGGCAATAGATAGGGATCCCTGTTAATCTCATCTACAGCAAACACTACAGACAAAGCCTGCTGGTAATTTTTATGCAGCAACCTTTGGAGAAGAGTGACACAAAACATTAACAAAGTCTACAAAATATTGTTTTTAGAAGAAGGAATTCCTATCTTGTGAGTCAAAAGCCTACAAACATTGCTCAGCTCCTTTTATTGATATTAAAAATAGCCTCCCTCTGTGCCTTGTTATTTTACTCTTCTTTCTTAAGATTCCTAAGATAATGACTTGAAGTTCTCATGCAAATCTGCTTATCTGAGTCACTCATTCATACCACAGAAAAATATTGAATATCCAGTATGTATTACTCTACATCCTGTAGAGGCTTTGGATGGTCTTTGACTCCAGAAGACCAATGGTATAGCGAAAGAATGACTCGATATACCAATAAGTATAAAACAAAGTGACAGGTTATATAAAAGGTGACTGGAATGAAGAACTAGGAAAGCTGAATACAGTAAAGTACCTGTCACCTGAACAAATTAGGATGGACTTCATGAAGGGCATCATAGCTCAGAAAAACTGAGGATGATTTTTGATATATTGCTATTTGAAGAAAAGATTATTTCACCAAGGGGAGGTAATGATATGAAAAGACACATATAAATGTGAGAATAGGAAGTTCTGCACATTTTGGCACCCAAAATCTTACACAGATCATATCTGATATTTTCAGTAAAAGGTGAAATCATAACTCAGCCAGTCTTCCTCTCTCACTTCCTTCTCTATCTTAAAGGAATGGGAAGAGTAGAAAACTAAAGTCATTTTAAAGATTGTGATTTAATGGTAGATCTTTAACCAGGAAGCCAACAGAAAAACAAGCTTCCTATTTATTCTTGGCAATATTATAGAATTCGAAGAGAAATAGAACAGAATAGAAATACATTCAACCTACTAAGATAGTTTCAGCAGTTATCACCTCTCACGAAATTTCAACCTGTTTTAATGCTGGCTTTCTAGTTGAGCAATCTCAAATCCTGGCTACCTTATTTAATGTGAAAAAACCCTAGAATTTTTAAATATGTATTGGAAATTCACTTGCTATGTTTTTGAGATTTTAAATTCTGTTCATCTTTTCCTTATGCCTCCATTTTCCATTGAATTAGAGTCAGAGAAGAAAGAAAGAGCTACCTTATTCTCACCAAGGAATTGAAGTCTTAAGAGAAAACCCAAAATCTGCATAGAGTTTAAAAGAGCAAACAGGATTTTTATTTAAATTCTCATAAGGAGACGATAGAATTTTCTTTTCCCACTAAGTCAAACAAACAATTCTGATTACTTGTTCAAAAATAGAGAAGAAAGAAAGAAAGAAAGAAAGAAAGAAAGAAAGAAAGAAAGAAAGAAAGAAAGAAAGAAAGAAAGAAAGAAAGAAAGGAAAAAACAAAAGTAACAAAGGAACAAAGAAAGAAAGCAAGAAGGAAGGGTAGAAAGGAAGGAAGAAAAGAAGGAATGAAGAATGAGGAAAAAAGAAAGAGGAAAGATAGGAAGAAAAAATATGAGAGAAAGAAAAAAGAAACAAAGAAAGAGTATCAGAAAAATAAGGTATTTAAAAGATAATCAGTGACTAAATTTATTTACTTATTTCATTCTATAAAGAAAAAAGAAACATAAAAATGCATTTGTAAGAGAAAAATGCATAAAGGGACATAAAGGAACCTAGAAGGTTTTTAAAGTGACAAAAGGTAAGAAAGATACATAGGGGCATTTACTGATAAGAAGGTATCACAAAGTGAAATTATCCAGAAGCTAATGCATTTTAGTCTGAACACTTTTCCCTCATAACAGACTTACAGAAAATTATACAGGAATTTAAATTGCTATGCATTGAGTTCCTGTTATGTAAATCAGGGTTTCTACAAAGGGAATTAATACAGGACAAATCACAAACCTAAGGCCTGGCTATCAGGACAAATATTAATACAGTTTCTCAAAGTCCCAGAAAGGAAATCTAGGTCAATTTCTTTTATTTATTTTTTTAAACCCTTACCTTCTGTCTTGGAGTCAATATTGTGTATTGGCTCCAAGGCAGAAGAGTTGTAAGGGCTAGGCAAAGGGGGTTCAGTGACTTGCCCAGGGTCACACAGCTGGGAAGTGTCTGAGGCCAGATTTGAACCTAGGACCTCCCACCTCTAGGCCTGGTTCTCAATGCACTGTGCTACCCAGCTGCCCCCTTGATTTTTTTTAGTTGCATCCTGCTCAACTAAACAGGTTTAGAGAAATAAAAACAAGCCCCTTTCGTATCTTCAGGAGAAAGTTAAGGAATTCTAGACAGCTCTGAGAAATAGCAGGAATTCCATGAAGGCATATGTAAATTTCACTCAGTACTTCTTACAGCTGTATCCTAGACATACCTCTTTTTTCATATTAAACTAAAGCTTACTAAACCCATAACTTCAGATTCTCTCCTAGTAGGTTTTAGTCAATTTTATTAAGGTTCCTTATGCTGGATTGTTCTGACTGACTGACTGTAAAACTAGTGTCAAGAATAATAAAGGAAAATATAAACTCATTTAAAAACTGTGATTTAATACTGGATCTTTAATCAGGAAACCCATAGTAAAAAACAAATTTCATATTAATTCTTAAGAAGACATGATTGTATATTTTGGGAGGAATATAACATCTTTACTAAAGGAGTTCCCAATACTCCTTAAACTTTGTTCTTATTTGTTGAACAGGCAAATGGAGAACTTTCAATGAAGTAAAATAGGATAAACACCTTTTTTGCCCAGTATTACACTCAATAGCAATAACTTCTCCAAAAGATGGAAAGGAGACACAGGCTTCAAGAACATCTCCTTCAAGATATTAACCTGATTCCAGAGAGTCTGGAGCCTTAAGACTTTCATTACCTCTAATATTTAAGTATTCCTATGAAATAGAGCCAAGGGAGACAGGGTAAAAAATACTGAGCCTTCTCAGGACTAAGACTCTGGTACATGCCATTTTTAGGAAAAGAAGGAGGAGAAAGTAGAGAAGTTTTTACTATTCAACTTTGGAAATCAATCAGATATAGGGGAAATTGACACGAATATAAGAATAATTCAGAGAGGAGAAGTGGAGGGCACCCATTTCCTCATGATGTATGGGTCTACAATTCTGTTCCATCTATAAGGACTTCTTTTTTAATCATCACATTGAAAATGAGGTCACACAGAGACAGAGAGCCACATACAGTGCTCACAAAACTTACTGATAAGGCTTACAAGCTTTGTTAGGAGGACTTTTAAATAATTCTTCTCCTGTTCCCATGTTCACTTCAACTGAGAATAAAGATAAGAAGATCCCAATCACCAGGTCCCCATCTTGGGAAACAATAGGGTTAATCTGGTGGAAACAGGGATGCTTCTCTCTCTTGAGTACAGAGCCTGGAATTTGCAGCAACAAAGATATAACAAAGGAAGAAAAAAGTTGAGAAATACTGTTCTGAATATGGGGCAACATCTCTCTGCAAATTAGCCACATATCCAAGCATCAGGAAATCAAGATGTCACTCAGACTAGAGCAGTCAGTTGCTTTAATTAATTTATTTAGGAACTGTCCAGTCTCACAAATGACCTGTCCTTCTGTAGATGACTAGATTCTCATCTGCCTGCCATAGCTGATGAAACACAATTGGACATTAGTGTGGCCCATGTCTAAGACAAGGACATTAATACAAGATAAGTGATCATTTTATAGATCGGTTAAACTCCCCCAAAATCCTTATTGTTAGATACTGATGGGGACTACTCCTCTTACTGCTATCTCCAAAGAGAATTCTTCGTTCATGAATAACTCTGGGGACCTGATTGCCTAAGGTATCTCCAGCTGTGTCTCAGTATCAAAGAGCATACTTTTTTTTTATTCCCAGCAGTCTATAGTATAGAGGAGCCTTTCTAATAATTTCTGTATCCTGGATTCAGTAAATGGCCTGTGAGGATTAAATCTCATGAGACATTCTGTAGTAAGTGACAAGATTTTTAAAAACATACTTCGATGACAGCATTTTTCCTTACAAATTGTAAAAGTGGTGGCTTTGAAGTCCCCTCACTTCTTTGCACCAGGTCCAATGTAAGCCAGGTTTCATACCTCACACTCTGTGTATCTATTCCAAAGAGCCACATACAGTGCTCACAAAATTTATCTGCCATTTTCCCCATGACTCACTCCTTGGAAAGTATATTAGCATCACAGTCTCAATAATAAAAGAGGCTTCAAAGATTACTTAGAACAATATATTAATGACTTTTATTTTTAAAAAGTCTGAAGACTGAGGGAATTGGGGGAATTAGGACAGCAAATGGTTAATAGTGAAAACAGAGAGAACTATATAGACTCCATCTTGTGACTCAATTCTCCAGCTAGTTCCTTTCTCTTTCTATTCAACTTTGGGCCTAATCCAAATTCTGTCTTGTTAGAAGTTTATTCAGCCATAGGAATGGGGGGGAAAGAATCTTATCACATGGATGAGTCAAGCCTGGGAAACTGGACCACCAGCATATGTTGCTTAGAGTCCATTTTCCAAGAACCTAGTTTATACTGATTCAAAATATAGTCAGATTCTAAGATTAATATAGTTTTCTTATGATTATATATCTTAATTAATTCAAATATCTTATCTAAAAACTGGACTTATCCTGACCAATCAATTGTTATTTTCATGTTCCTTTCATTGTTTACCAGATACTTGGGAAAGAGTGGTACATCTCTTTTCCTGAATTCTATTTCACTGTCCCCCTCCCAACTTTGAAAATCCCTAATTTTTCTTGACTTAGAAATCAGAAGACCTAATATTTTATTGTTTCCTTGTAATTAATTGGTCTCAATTGGTTAATTGTTTTTAATGCATAAATGTCTGCCTCCTCCTGTATTGGGAGTTCAATCATAAACAGGGAAAGGATCATTTTTGGGGCAGTTGTCATGCATTACTCAATAAATCAATATGCTCAGAACAAACCTTTGCTTCCTCAGTCATTTCATCTTTTGCTCATTACACCTATGACTATAATTCCAGAGACAAGCTGACTCATATGCCCTATCTGAATAAAGCTATAATTAAAGGCTCTGTGGATATACATGTTGCTCCTTTGTTGATGAGAGTAAAGAATGTAGAACTCCCAGAGACCCTGGAGTATGATTTAACAACTTTATTCTACAGATGAGGAACTTAATTCCCAGGAAAAAATTTCACTTGAATGAATTTGAATTATATGGATTGGCAAATTCTGGTGTTTTTATGTGAAAGCTAATACTCCTATCTACTTACTTTTACTTTACATCTTCTACAGATATGCACAAGCATTACTCTTCCACTCAGAATGTCAATAGATTTGAATCTGTCCATGAATCCCTATTTTAAGAATGACTAGAGTTAATAGGAACATTAGAGGTCAAGTACAAGACATCAGAGGTGTCAACAAAGAGCAAGCTTTGGTGTTTTTTCTGGGTTAAGATGGCCCCAGAGTAGAATCAAGGTTCTTCCTCTCCTCTCCACCAACCAATATAAAGTGCCTCAAAAGGAAAGACCAAAATCAAATGAGTGAAGGGGCTCCACTGTAGTATGCAGCATTGAAGGTAGGCAGAGTTTGGGCGTTTCCATGCTAAAAGGGGGGAAATTAATCCCACCAAAATGTGAGCACATCATCCCTCCCCAACTCTACCTATAGTGCCAAAGTTGGAGTGGGGGGGGGGCAAGGTCTAGATTCTTGGGGGCTGGCTGAGGAAACCACAAACTTACCCCTAATAGCAGGGAGACTTGGGACTACAGGAGGCTGAGAAGTGTGGAGCTTGGGCAATGAGACAGCAAAGGGATGCCCACAGCAGATGCCACCACAGAGACTCAAAAAATAGACTCAGGACAAAAACCTTTCTGGAGATCACTACAAAGACGGCCCACCTTCCTAACTCAGACTTCTGACCGGGAAGAAACAAAGCAATGGCCATCAACACCCAAGAACTACAATCCACAATTACAAAAAAAGACAAGAAATAAAAAACTTGACCCAAGATAATTTTTATGCCAAAAAACTCCAGAATACAGAGGAGACAGCAGAAGAAGAAATACAAGAAAACACATCCAAATCTTCCGAAAAAAAAAAAAGAAATTGTTCACAAGCTCTTGAGGAGCTCAGATTTTCAATTATGAACCAAATTATGAACCAAAAAAGATAGAAGAAACCTGGCAAGAAATGTGGGAAATAATTCAAAAAGAAAATGACAGCTTAAATGACAGAAATTCTCTCTTGGAAAAGAAACCCAGAAATCAAAAGAAATTATAAGCAAATTGGAGACCAGAATTAAATAGCTGCAAGCTATGTAAAGTAGGATAGAGCAAACTGAAAAGGAAAATCAAAACATCAGACCTGAAAGCCAGGTTTAAAGACCAAAATTGGGCAAGTAGAAGCTAATTATCTGGCAAGACAGCAAGAATTAATAAAGCAAAATCAAAAGAATGACAAAATAGAACGAAACATGAAATATCTCACTGAGAAGATGATTGACCTGGAAATTTGGTCTGGATGATACAACTTGAGCATCACAAGTCTCCCTTAAGATCTAGAAACAAATAGAACTATTGCCATAATTCTACAGAAAATTATCCAAGAAATTTGCCCCGATGTAATTGAATAAGAGAGCAAAATAGACATGGAAAGAATCCATAAATGACCCTGTACATTAAACCCTCAACATCCCTAGAAATGTAATCACTAAATTCAAGGGCTTCCAAATTAAGGAGAAAATATTACAATAAGCCAGAAAGAGACAATTCAGATATCAAGGAGCAGTAATCAGGATTACACAGGATCTCTCTGTCTTCACAATAAAGGATTTCAAGCCTTGCAATACGATATTCAGAAATGCAAGAGAATTGGGTCTACAACCAAGGATCACCTATTCATCAAAATTGACTATATACATCCAGGGGAAATTATGGACATTTAACAAAATAGAAGATTCCCAAGTATTTATAAAGAAAAAACCAGATCTAAATGGAAAATTTGATGTCCAAATACAAACATCAAGAGAAACATGAAAAGGTAAATAAGGAAAAGAGGGGGGAATTTTTTTCTTTTTTTAAGGGTTTCAATAAGGTCAAATTGTTTATATTCCTATATGGAAAAAATGTTATTTGTAACTGTCAAAAATTGTATTCACTACTATAATAGTTAGAAGAATTATTGACAGGTAGAGGTTGGGATACTGATTAAAGATGTTTTTCAAAAAAAGAAAATGGAGGATTAGAAGATGACACCAAGAGAAACTTGAAGGAATAAGAAAAATAGGATACTCTATAACACATAAAGAGGAACATAGGAGGGGGGTAATAATACTCTAATAAGAAGGAGAGGAATAAAGTTTTAATAGGTAATACATAAACCTTACTCTCAGTGGAATCAACTCTGAGAGGGAAAGATAACTGGATCCATTGGGATATCAAAATCTATCTTACCTGCAGGAAAATTGAGAGGGAAAACCAAGGATTGAGGCAGAGAGTACAAAAAGGTAGGGAAAGAAATGGGGGAGGGTATTTAATAGACCCTAAAGAAAAATAAGGGGTATAAGACTGGAGAAGGTGGAAAGGGAAGTAAAACAAGGGTGGGGATTATAGGGACTGATTAAAAAAAACAGTTATAGAAAGAAGTAGTGAAAGAGAAAAGGGAAGGACTAGGAGAGGAAATCAAAATGATGGGGAATACATAGGTAGTAATCATAACTCTGAATGTGAATGGGATGAACTCACCCATAAAAATGAAAGCAAATAGCTGAATGGATTAGACACCTAAATCCTACCATATATTATCTCCAAGAAACAGATGAGGAGGGTAGACACACACAGGGTAAAGGTAAAATACTGGAGCAAAATCTATTGGGCATTAAATGAGAAAAAAGAAGGCAGGAGTATCAATGATAATATCTGTCAAAGCCAAAGTAAAAATACATCTGATTAAAAGGGACAGAGAAGGTAATTGCATCCTGATAAAGGGTAGTATAGACAATGAGGAAATAACAGTACTCGACATGCATGTACCAAATGATATAGTATTCATATTTTTAAAGGAGAAACTATTGAAGCTTAATGAGGAAATAGATAGTAAAACTATACTGGTTGGAGACCTGAACCTTCCTCTATCAGATCTAGAAAAATCAAACCAAAAAATTAATAAGAAAGAGGTAAGAGATGTGAATGAAATCTTAGAAAAATTGAATTTAATAGAGATGTGGAGAAAAATAAATAGGAACAAAAAGAAATACACCTTCTTTCCAGCAGCACATGGTACATTCACAAAGATTAACTGTATACTAGGGCATAAAAATATGGCAAATAAATGCAAAAGAATCAATTTTCAGATAATAATGCTATGAAAATAATAATTAGAACTGGAGAGACAAATTAAAAATTAATTGGAAATTAAATAATATGATTCTCCAATACTTGTGAGTTAAAGAACAAATCATAGGAAAAAATAATTTCATTGAAGAGAATGACTATGATGAGATATCATATTAAAATGTATGGGATGCAGCAAAAGCAGTACTCAGGGAGGAATTTAAACTTGAGTGCATTTATCAACAAATGAGGGAGGGTAGAGGTCAAAGAATTGAGCATGCAAATTTAAAAAATCAATAAAGAGAACAAATTAAAAATCCCCAGAAAAAAACTAAATGAAAAATGCTAAGAATTAAATGAGAAATTAATAAAACTGAAAGTGAAAGAACTATTGAATTAATAAATAAGTCCAGAAGCTGGTACTTTGAAAAAACAAATAAAATAGATAAAGTACTGGTTAATCTAACTGAAAAGGAAAGAAGAAAACCAAATTATCAGTATCAAAGATGAAAAGGGAGACATCACCTCTAAAGAAGAGGAAATATTTCTTTAGGGTCTTTTTAAGCTACATCCCCACCCTCTCCCTTCCTACTGTTGCTTCCCTCCCCACTAGTCCTTTTGTTACTCTTCTACTTCTATATAGGGAGCGAATCAGTTCTCTGTCCCAATGAATCTAATTGTTCGTCCCTCTTTAAGTTGATTTCAATGCACTTAAGTGTGAAATATTTCCTCTCTCCAACCTCTTTATCCTTCTTGTGTATTGTTATTCTTCCCATTAAATAGCAGATTGGAGAACCTTAAAAATTAAAGTTGAAATTGACAAAATTGTATACAAAGAGAATCATTGAATTAATAAATAAATCTAAGTATTAGTTTTTGCAAAAAACTAATAAAATAAATAAAATATTGATTAATAGGGCTTTAAAAAGAGAAGAAAACAAAATCACTATCATCATAAATGAAAAGGGTAAATTTATCAATATTGAATATGAAATCAAAGTAATTATTAGGAGTTATTTTTCCTAATTTTATGTCAAAAAATTGAAAATTTAAATGAATTTAAAGAATACTTATGAAAATATAAATTACCTTGACTAATAGAGGAGAAACTAGAATAACTAATTAAATTTATTTTAGATGAAGAAATTGAATAAGCCATAAATTAATGTACTAAAAATTATCTCAACAAGATGGATTTAAAGTGAATTTCATGAAACATTTCTAATATTAAAGAGATTATCTAGAATACTTGATAAAGAATGAATCCTGCCAAACTTGTTTTATTAAAGAAATGTGATTCCTAAGTCAGGAAGAGCAAAAAGAATAGAAAATTATAGGCCGATTTTATGAATGAATGATATAGATGAAAAAATCCTAAATCAAATATTAGCCAGGAGATTAAAACAATATATCAAAAAGGCATACATTATAACCAAGCAGGATTTATTTCATGCAGGCAGGCATGGTTTAATATAAGGAAAACTATTAATATAAGTGATTACATCAACTAAAATAATATTATTATATTAGTAGATGCAGAAAAAAGCTTTCAACAAAATGCAACATTAAGTCCAATTAAAAAATGATGTTAGTTAAGTGGCTCAGGTCTAGAGGATGGGAGGTCGTTGGTTCAAATCTGGCCTTGACACACTTCATAGCTGTGTTACTCTGGAAAAGTCAGTTAACCCCCATCGTATAGCCATTACCACTCTTCTGCCATGGAACCAATATAACATATTGATTCTATGATGGAGGGTAAGGATTTAAAAAAACACTTAAATGCATAGGGATATATTGTTTTACTCTTAGAATAATAAGTAGTGTGCACTTAAACTCACCAGCAAACATTATCTATAATGAGGATGTTAAAAGTCTTCCTTATAAGACTTGGAGGGAAAAAATGATATCTAGTATCACCAATGTTATTTAATATCATATTGAAAATGCTAGCAATAGCAATAAAAGAAGAAAAATGGAAGAAATCAGAATGGACAAAGAGGTAATGAAACAATATCTTTTTCTCAGCAATATAATGTTCTATAGAAAATCCTATAGATTCATTTAAAAACAGTTTAACTATCTAAGAGGTGAAACAATTAATAGTTTGGGGAAAGGAGCAGGATATAAAATTTGACCATACTAATTACAAGCATATCTGTATATCACAAGCAAAGCCTGTGAGATACTAAGAGTTATTTTATTTAAAACAACTTGAGAGCATAAAATACTTGGCAATGTATCTGACAACAAATTCAGGAATTACATAAATATAATTACAAAAGGCTTCATATAAATAAAGCCAGATTTACATAATTGGAGAAATATTAGTTTATGACTAGGCAGAGTCAATGCAATAAAATTACACTTCTACCTAAACAAATCTACTTATTCAGGGCTATCTAAATGAAATTTCCAAAAAAAATTTATTGAGCTAAAATAATAACAAAATTCATTTGGAGAAACAAAAGGTTACAAATTTTAAAAGAATTCATGAAAAATGTAAAGGAAGGAAGTCTAAGAGTAACACATTTTAACTATATTATTAGGTGATGATTATAAAAACTTTTGGAAGTGGTTAAGAAATAGAAAGGTGGACCCTTGAAACAGAGTAGACATACAACTTATGGTAGTAAATTATTATAGCAACTTTGTGTTTGATAAATGTAAAATTTTGAGCTTTGGGTATAAGAATTAAATATTTCAAAAAACTTCTTGGAAAAACCTGAAAGTTGTCTGGCATAGATTAGTGTATGCCAATATCATATATTTTACTAAGATGAATTCAAAATGATACGTGACTTAGATAAGTGGAGTGTCCTTTACTCCACCATTTTAACTCCCAGCATGCAGCAACCCAGCATCTCCATTGAATGCACTTGGTGGAATAATTAGTCAATTAAATGTTAACTGATGTGAATAATTCCTTAATCAAATTTTAAAGGATCTTTTGGATTCTGGATCATTAGATGAAAGGAACTAATTTTTATAGAATATATCTGGAAATTGGGTAAACAGAATAATTCATACCCTGTGGAGTGTTATATTTGGGAAGCTGTAAAATGCCAGTTGTCTGTAGTGATAAGGTCTCAGTAATATTTTGGTTTATGGAGAGCACACACACACAGGCTCTCAAACAGGCTTGAGTGAAGGGAGGGGCATGATCTTGCTGAGTGTTTCTTTACTTCCCCCCTCTCACCAAGCAGTTAGAAAATCAGTTACAATATGGAGGTTGCTCTGTTATCTTCTAGGCTCAGTCAGGAAACTAGGAAGGACAAAACTCCTAAAGATGATAACTTTCTCTAAACTATTTCCCCACAGGTTTGAGTAGGAGAGAATAGGAGAAGCTTGATGTCTTTGAAGTTTTAAGGCACAGAGGAAGGGTCTTACTTTGGGCTAAAAGGCAAGAGGAACTCAGCTTGAGGAAGTTGTGAGTATTTCCCTAAATATAGCCAAACACCACTCCCAATTGATTAAATGTTTAATGATAAGTGGGGAAGGGGAGGAAGGAAGATCAAATAAGGATGAACAAGGTTTGGGGAGCCCTCAAACTGTTATGCCCAAGCAGCCCCTCCCCCCAAAGGGGAAAGGTAACTTGTATACCTAGTCTGCTCTCTAAGCCTATAAATAATCTTCTCCTATATCTAAATGACTAAATAGAGATAACTGTGATGTTGATTAAATGTCAAATCAAGGTAAAGCAGATTGGCAGCTAAGAACTAAAATGGATTTTTTCAGATTCAAGCCTGTAGCCCCCCAGAGCAACCAGGACCTAGGACCCAGCAAACAGAGTCACCTGCTTACTCCTAACCCAGGATCCAACTGCCTATAACTGGCCCCTCTCTCAGAGTACTCTAGGGGCCCTATGGAATTCTGAGCTGTGGCCTGACCCACTCTCTGCAGTAAGAATTCCACTCTGCAATCTCAATCTCACAGGAGTTATGGATAACAAAGTTCCAGGAGTTCAGTCATTTAAGTTGAAGTTGATTCCAGTGGTGAAAGAATCATTATTGGTAATTGACACCAAGTATGGGAGATGGGAGAGTTTCTTCATAACTCTTGGTCTCCCAATTCCCATTGTCAAAAAGGTCATGCTGAGAACTTTGAACATTTGAAAATATGGAGTTATACTGCTTAACATCATGCCTGATAGGGTATAGGAGCTTAATAAATACTGATTGATTGAAAGAAAAAAATCTGGATGTCCTAGAATTACTTGCCATGTAGGAATCAGTGCCCACCAAATAGCTATATTCATAAAAAACAATTGTTTTGCACCAAGAGAACAAGCATATCTATGTGAGTGTAATTTGACCATATAGAAAGTGTTAGAATACACTAACTAGCACTTAAATATCACCCAAACTGACAAATATCTCTATGACACATTAGTGTTTATTAATCTTCAAGCCTATTTGAACTCAAAGTATAAGGGTCTTCTCCAGAAAAAAAAACATGCCTCTGGAATCCCTTTTATTCTTGATCTATTCCTGGGTATTTCAGTTTGGCTTCAGTAGGATCATATAACATTTGGGAATAAAGATGCAGCTCAGTAACCCAGCACTGGAGGTCAAGATGGAGAAGATCTCCACAGTCACCATGGCCTTTCCTTTGCTGCTCTGATATGTGGGAAGAAAAGTGACCCAGACACTACA
>NC_058130.1:787005039-787058505 GCF_016433145.1 Gracilinanus agilis | reverse complement strand
CCTTGTCACAAGTGCTTCAGAATTGTCCTTGATCATTGCATTGCTAACAATAATGTGTTATTTCACAATTGATCATCATATAATCAATATTCTTCTAGTTCTACTTATTTTGCTCTGCATCAGTTCATATGAATTCTTCAAGCTTTTTCTGAAATCTTCCAGCTCATCATTTCTTACAGCACAATGATATTCCATCACTAACATATGCCATAATTTGTCTAGCCATTTCCCAAATAATGGACATCTCCTTAGTTTCCAAGGCTAGAAGATTTCTTACATGGCTATGTTCTTTTACTTTGCAAGGTGACCTCTGGTTGATCCTAAGGAAACTGATGCCATAACAAAATATGTTCATCAGAGAAATTCATATTCCTTTATTATCATGTTTTGGTCAGATTGCTTAAAGTTGATTTCTCATTGGATCATAGATTGATTTTTCACTCATTTTTAGAATAAATGATTGACCATATTTTTAATCTCTCACTCAGATTCATGAGAGCTACTTGAAATTTACCATGGAGATCACATTATAGAAATACTCAAACTCTGGAGCTATCTTGACTGTTAGCAAACTGTCTCTTCCATTGGCATCCACTGTATTCCTTCTTTGCTTTTACCTTTTCTGTAATCTATAATTTCCATTACCAAAAAAATTAAAAACCAACATTTGAATTATCTCTGTGACATCAGAGGTAAAAATCCAAGGAGACCCTTTTGCTGGTGATGACAAAAATTCCTAGAGAAACCCCCAAATTTTAGTATTTAGTCTATGTGAGTAGGTGAGAACATAAATAGGGCAGAAGACTTGTAGTCAAGAATTCCCAAGTTCAAATTCTAACTCAAAGAGTTCTAGTGTTATCCTGGGAAAACCATTTCATTTTTGTCTGTTTTAATTTCCCAATCAATGAAATTATGGCCAAAATAACATCTTCCTCATAGAGTTTTTGTGAAGCACAAAGGAGAAAAAATATTACATATATATATACGTATTTATATAATATGAGATTGAATCCCTATGTAAATGCTAGATTTTGTTTTAATGTCATTATTAATATCCACAACAACATTAGCAAATCAAGAAACTACATTTACTGAAAGGGAGAGATCCATGCATCCTCACACTAAAACAATGGAATAAATTTCAGAAAAATCAGCCTTTTCTCTACTTTCCTCATTTCCCTCCTATCTTGACTTGAATACATCCTAAGACAAGGTCCAAGTGAAATATGAGTGGATGAATCATGAGACCATCAAGTCTCCCAAAATTTGATACCATATTTACTTCATGAGTACTTTGATCCAGGTGTATCTGTATCCATCTTAACTATGCCTTATTACTTAATCTCCAGAGTTTGTTCATTTTAACACTACATTGCATGTACGGTGTGGGATAGTTGATGGAGAAATAATTGCAAATCAAAAAAGACCAGGGTTCAAGTTCTCCCCCCTGATACAAATACTCCTGTAATCCCATGGAAGTCACTCCACTTCTCAATGTTCTAGAAAATTCTCATACAATAAGGCTCAGATAAATTGCTGACCTGCATTGGCAGAACCACTTCCTAATTCAGCAGTTCTCTTTGCCAATGAAGTTTCAGGCACAGTCAGAGCCCCTAGAACTATCACTAACTTCTTTAAATTGGGGTAAAATGCCCCTAAATAAAAGGCCACTAGTATTCTCTAGGAAGTCTGACACTTCTGAATCATTGTGTAGTTCAAAATTTATATGTGAGCTGAACAATAAGGGAGAGAGAAAGAATTTTGGACTGTTTGTCCCGCAATATGGGTATGAGTCTTTGGATCACTCACAGGGAAATTTGCAGAATCATGTAATTGCTCTGTGTTTCTTGAGAGAACTAAAGAATGTAGGAAAATTGATCTTTAAAAATCCTCTTAGCCTTCATCACTGACTCAGTGATGACCACTTTTCCTCTGAAATCAGGCATATAAATTAGAAAAGAATAAAATCTACAAATCATTTTACATTAACAACCCAAGAATTAAATACCTCTTGCCCATTAACATTCTTAACCAGAAATAAACATAGCATTCAAACTTTTGGAGTGGGAATGCAGATTAAAATATACAATTTTCATTGTATTTTATTTGGGTTTTTATTTAAGGGTTTTGGTTATAAATGACTATTCTCTTATGAAAATGAATAATTTGGAAATGTATTTTGTGCGATAATGCATGTATAACCCAAAATGCATTGTTTGCCAGCTCAGGGAGAGGGAGAGAAGGGAAGGAAGATAGATAATTTGGAGTTTATTACTTCAGACAAATTTTGTGGAAATTTGTTATTACATATAATTGGTAAAATAAAATATCTTCACAAAAAAAGAAAGAAACCCAAAATTCAAAGAAGTCACTGAACACTTGTTGCCTTGATTCATTTTTTGTTAAACCATCCTGACTTGGCTTCTTTCACAATTCCTTTCATCCTAGTCAGTTTCACTTCCTCAAACTCGAATATTCAGATGCAGAACGATCTATTGATTTGGATTTTCCTTCCATTGTTGAAGATCATAGTTCATTTTTGGTTACCCAAACTGTGGGACTCTTAATCTGGTCTCCCATGATTTTGGGAGATCATAACAGATCTGTCCAATGCACTAAAGACTTTCCTCACTAACTCCTCACATGAGCACATCAAAGGAGCCCTCTGACTGACCACTTCTCATCATCCACCCTCACCTTATGACTATCTCATTTGCTTCTATCCTGATTTGTTTACTCTTATATATCTTATACTCCTGTCTTTTTTTAATGACTTCCCTGATTATCAGATAAAAATTTGTTCACAACATAATTGCTTTTGGAGTAATTTTCAATTTCATTTCTTTGGAGAATCTTATTCTCCATAGGCAGAAAATAACAGAAGCACAAAATTTGGTGATTATGTAAAGGGGAAAGGGGGGTTTGGGGGCTCAATATATTAAAAGATGGTCATCAGAGGATTCAACTATTATCAATTATCAATTAAGAATAATCTCTAGTCAAAATTGACTTTTATGCAAGTTTGTTTACAATTAAGGAGAGAGGAAATAAGGAAATAAGAATCTAAACCAGTAGGTAATTTACTATGATCCTCTAATTAATCCAGGTAGATCTAATTAACCCTCAGCCAAGAGTCATAGGGCCAGTGGCCCAGAGTTGAATGAAGCAAAAATTCATTCACAGAGTCTATTAAAAAAATTTCTTAAGAGAAGTTCAGGAAGATTCAGTCTTTCAACTCACCACGTGGAATTCAAAAGAAGATATTTAAAGTAGTTTCAACAAGGTGTCAACACTCCTTCACTGACCAGAAGATCTCCTTCATCAGCTGCCATCTTCACCAGAAGCTCTCAGCTGACTGAGGACCTTCTCCATTTAAAGGGGTCACTTATGTGTCACTTCCTGTGCCTCCCTCCTAATTTGCATGCCAATCACAATTGAAGCTTCTCATAGAATGTCTAGGGGGTGGTCAGTCAATTCTGATTCGTCACTCACTCTAGCACACATGGGTTAGGACCTCCTAGAATTGGAGTGCTTTCACCTTTGGTGATTAAATCTAAAGATGGGCCTTGTAGACTTAATCTAATTATCACAATTAAAAATATCAGACTTCATTTCTAGAATATTCCTGCAGTCAGAAAGGAACATTTTCCCATATTTCCCATATATATTAGAAGTTGCTCTTTCTTTCCTTTTCAACTTTGGGCCAAACATCTTCACCTCTTTATTTGTCCCAGACATGCATACAGATTAACGATCTTTGTAGACATTCTTTCTAAACAAATATCATATCCTGGTAAATGCACAGTCCTTACCAACTTTTTCTGAAATGTCTGAACAGTAGAGCCAAACTCTCTTGAGGGACTATGCATGCTACTAGAAAGCTCTGTAAAGTTAAAGAACTAGATGCAAACAGCACAATGTGATCCACAAATAGTTTCATCTGAAGGACTTTACCAACTCCAGGGGATAGCTCTGGAATTCAGCAGACTGTGTAGGCCTCCTTATCAGGTTAATGTGGAAAACATATGTGGCTTACTATAGGTAGACAACAATCAATCAATAAAGCAGGACTAAATAATATTCTATCATTAAGTGAATTGCAAATGAGAAACTATGTGTCTTCCATTGTTGAGAACCCTTTACAAAAGGCTCCTTGTTCACAGATGTAACTAGGTATTCAGATTGACTCCTTTTGGACAGAAGTTCAGAAATTCTGAAACAGTTATGTGAATTCTTGGAACTATAGTCTTAGAGAGAAAGTCTTATTTTCTCCTTGATGTGATATAGTGAATTGCTGTGGATGGATATAGAGAATAGTTGTGGATGGACAAACACAGATGGAAAGAAGCACAGTTAAAGCAACATAAAAAGTTAGATTTCAGTTCAGTTTCGAATCATTCATGGCAGTGACTAACATACGGAGTGGGGAGAGAGACAGACAAAGAGACAGACAGAGACAGAGACAAAAGTATGAAGTCACAAAGGGATGGAAATAAGGGCAAAAATAGAAAGAGACAGATAGAGGCAGAGACAGAGAAACAGACAGAGGGAGAGATGCAGAGACAGATACAGAGACAAAGAAAAAGAGAAACAGAGAAAGGAAGAAAAAAAGAACACCCTAATGGAGATTGCTGTAGTCCTCAAAACCTGCCACGTTATAAGGATTATTTTAGATCAGAGTCTAGGAAAGATTTAATCACCCTTTTCTGTCCCTATTTCTGCAGCTTTAAGCCATCTATTGCCTGTATTGACCTTTCTTAAGCTAACCTTCTTAGCCCAAACAATTCCCTCTCTTCCAGCACTAATCTACTCTTCTAGGTGCTCTTTATCTCCTCATCACTGCCTAAGATATTGTCATGATGGAGGAAGGAAGAGCACTAAGAGAACCAATAGAAATCAACAGACAGGGACTCCCCTGTATTTTAACATGTAAGCAATTTGTCCTAATATTCTTTGCAGATTAATATCAGAGGAAAAATCTCACCTTAAATCCCTCAACCATATCATCACCCTATGCCCTCAGATAGCCAGACTGCTTTGTTTCAAGCAAAACCTTGTATTTCCTGCCTGGCAAGAACATTTTTCCTGGGATTACCTGCCCCAGGTTTATTTAAGACTAAATCTTTCATCTAACCACCTTATACTCTGTGGAAACTTTGGTTCAACTCCATTTTTGTTAACCATCGTATCAAGGACAAAACAAAGGAATATTAGTTCATCAAAGAAATAAAAGGACAAATATTTTTTCTTACACATTACACTTCTTATTATTTGTAGGATCAAAGGTACCATTTCGTGGGGACTTATTTCAGGATATTCCTCTACTTTTACTTTGTTTGATATAAGCTCTTCCTCAGACAGCAGTATTTCTGAGGATTGTAGGTAACTTTACAAAAGTAACCTGTTGGATATTTTCTATATCAATGATTATGACAAAAGAGTTTGCTGCAGAAACTCACTGATAAGACTGGAAATCTCCCCTTCTGGGCAAGGAGAGCAGTCAAAGCAGCAGACAGGCTGCCCCTGAAAAGGGGTCTTCCTGAATCCACGAACACAATTGGCACTGCATACTACACAGGGAACCTAAGATAGTGAAAGGTTAATGGAATACATATCTTGTGCTTGAAGCTGTTGAGATTTGGGACAGAAAAAAATAATCTTATTTTTTATGTAACCATACCTTCAACATCCACTCTCATAGATAGTGGGAGTATAAATGGAAGGCTGTGTAGCATCAAAATAACCTAAATTCAAATCCAGCATAACATATTAGTTGTGTCATCCATAACGAGTTATTTCTCCTTTTTCTCAGTTTATTAAACTTTCAAAGGAGATTAATAATAATACTTACCTCACAGGATTGTTGGAAGAATAAAATGAGATAATATTTAGAAGTCATCTGGCATAGATTTGGGGCTTAAAAATGCCTCTTCCCTTGCCTCTTCCAATTCCTGTCACAAGTACACAGTGGAAGGGGAAAGAGAATGTGTGCCCACAGGTGGCCTTCTTGGACAAAGATGGGTCTCGGGTTCTATGTGGTGTTCTAAGAGAAGCAGGGTCAGTAACAAATGGCAACATTGTGGCTTCAATTCTGATGGCAAAACAGGATCTTAAGTGCAGTGTTGACTTCAGACTGATGTCAGTAGAGGAATATGTCATTAGGAAGGTCTTACTCAAAACAACCTGTAATTCTGAACCAGGAGACCTCCCCTATTTATTTACTGTGATTCAATAATCTTAAAGTTTCTCAAACCCACGTAAAAAGTTAGAAAGTTCAGAACAAGGCTGGGGTTAGGGGGTACACATTAGTAGAGAGAGTCAGAACCTGAGAATTCCACAGAGAACATAAAATACTAAGAGTAAAAGCAAAAGAAGACCCAACTGTCCCATGGGGAAACTTCCATGTGACTTTGGTTCTGTTTCTTTATAATAGTCGACCTGGCCTTGGACTGTTGTAGGGATCCAATATGTGCTTTGTCCTGCTACTGCTGAGGACTGGCCTCTTATGAGAAAAGTCACCCAATAATATAGGTAGCCATAATAAAGTATTAAGGACCAAGCTAGTATGAGCCTCTCTTTCATTGATAATCTGGTATTATCCCAGAGTGTATATATAGTTGACATAAGAAGTGCAAATCTCCCCCCTTACATTTGAATTAGTTGTCAGGATAGTCTGCCCACTATATATCTTCTATCCTTATAGGGGAGAGGAAATGGAGAACAATCAGACTTTACCCAAAATCAGACCATTTTGAAATCACTGAACTTTTCATATCCTCACCTTGAGCTATTGCTAACATCTTGAATAAAACAATACTCATTCCAACAAATCAGGAAAAGGACAATTGAAAACCTTCCATCCTGAAACATCCAGACACTGATACAAAAGTCAGAGAAGTCCAAAGTAAAGAAGTATATTGGAAGAATGAGCAAACATATTAAAGAAAATATCTTTAGGATATGGGGATATTGGAACCTAAGAGAAGAGAACTACAAAATATCTACAGGAACGAAAAATGTCAGAGACCAAGGAACGAAACCTAAAACCATAGAAACGAAACTTAGTGAAGGGTTTTCCAAGAAACGAAACTTATGCTAAGAAATGAAACTTACCTAACTTCATCCGGGATAGGCATCCGGGATAGGCATCCGGGATAGGCATGGTAAGACCAACAGCCTGAAACCACCAGAAATTTTCCCCACCCCAGTCCTAGAAGCATATAAACCCACTCCCTGCACACAATAAACGAGCCTTGACACTATTAGACTGATTTTGTCTTTCTTGTGTGCTTGGTCTCACCTTTCTCTCCCTATGGTTTTTTCAGGTGGCTGCTTCACGGACCTCGCGGTTGTATCTGGCTGGATCCGGATATCTGGCGCCCAACGCGGGGCACGAAGAAGATGGCTTGCCGGACGACTGAGGAACACATTCTGCGGACAAAGAAACGGTAGAGGCTGAGCAAGACAGCCTTGAGGCAGGGTAGGTCGTCCCATCCCCCATAGGCATTTAGGCTCAACCTTGGAATGTGTGCCCCTGAATGAATGAGTGCATGAGTGGTTAGAACGTGGGGAAGTGATTGTTATGACAGCATGAATGAATAATGGGGAAAACACTCTCTAAGGAAGCCCCAGTTCGTTAAGGAACTGAAGGATAGTCTCAGGGAGAGAGGCATTAGGGTAAAAAAGAAAAATTTGTTTAAGTTCTTCTGCTTCATAGAGGAACGTTGCCCCTGGCTTATTCTACATGGCCCAGGGATCCACCCCCTTACCTGGAATTATTCAGGCAGGTATCAGAATCCCACTTCACAGAAAAGTGAAGAAGCAAAAGTGTATTTATTTTAGGATACTTATTGAAGCATGAAGAAAGGTAATTAAGAAACAAAATTCATCATATGTCAGCCAGCTCCTTGTTAAGAATTAACCCTTTTCTGACTCATTCTTTTTCACAGAATTCTTTAGTCATGGAGATATGAATTGTAACAATTGATCTTTTGCCAGGATGAAAAGAAAAATCTAGCTTATATAATTTATGGTTTATAATTGTCAGAGTGTGTGTGATATGCCCGGGAAATGTGTCCTTGATCAATCTGTGTGTTATATGTTGTTTGTCTGTGATCACAATGGGAGGGTTACAGGTTGGAAAAAAAAATCTCTCTCTCTTCTTCATTCATTCTGGAGGAATGGGGAAGACAGACGGAGGTGTTAGAGAAATTCAGAAAATAACATTGTAATTTCTGAATGTCTTAAACTCTAAGATAATTTAATTGGTTAAAAGAAATCTTATTCTCTGCTCTTATTAAGGCAAGAGTTAAACAAACTAATCTGTCAAACATTTCTCCTTCCATTTCTCACTGGCCATGAGAAAGGGAACATGGAAATCAAAAGACAGAAAAAGGGACAAATTTCATCCCATCACCAAATTCTATCAACAGGTTAAGTACTGAGACATATATCTAATGAAAATTACAAAAGATTCTAAAATGCAATCTAAGAAAAACTTATTGAGAGAGAAAGCAATGATTCTTAGTTGTGTACAGAAGTATAGAAGTGCAACTTAACTTTCCTAGCTAGCAAAAAAATAAATAAAAACCATCAGTCTTGCTCAGTGCTTAACCAAGAGTGAAAAAGCTTCTTTAAACAACCATGAGTTCAACCTAACATTAATCAAACTGATGTTAGTGAAAAATTTAACTTAAAGATTATTAGAACAATGCAATTGGCTTACATTTCAAAATTAGATCCCTTTAGACAGAGACTGGTCCATGAGAAAATTATCTGTTGAGAGCGAATCATCCACGCCGCCCCAGTTCAGCAGGAAGTAGCTATGAGAAGCTAAAAATCGTCGCCCATTCTCCCCCAAACTCATGGACCTTTCTCTACCCATTAGAGTATATATTTGCTAAGGAACTGAATAGGTACTGATGGTATTGTGTAAATTCATTGACTACTAGTTAAAAATGGAATTTCTGTTAAATTTAAGAATGCACAAAACTTATATTGAAAAGCTATCTATTAGGATTTGCAGTGTAGGAATGATCAGACTTACCAAAAATGCTTATCGAACTGAATTTAGGGAAAACATATGAACATGTAAAATTGTTACTCTAAGATCTGTACCATCATATTAAGTAATAGGTAAAAATATAATTAACATTAGGGTTTCAAATTTTGGTAATTCAAAAATAATATTTTTGCATTAGGAATCTAGTATATTATGAATATAAAAAATTTGGACAGCATTGTAATTTATTAGGATATAAAATTATTTTAAAAGCATGTGCAATGTATTAGAAGAAATTCATGATCTAAGGAATAACATGCAATTTGTTTAAAGAAAAAAATATTATTATGGGTAAGAATAAACATGTAGAATAGCTTCATGTGAACAGACTCAGAGAGGTACAGTGACCAATCAAGTGTGACTTGCCAGCTTAGCTCTGTAAAGTGAAAAAATGAACAAGAAGCTAATAGCAACTTTATAACATCAATAATGGCTGTGCAAAAATTCAGGTTTCCCTAATTCACCACAATTGGAGCATAAATTTAAAATAAAAAGGGAAACTGCAGATATTATAGAGAATAAAAGACAGTTAATACAAAGGAAATATGGTTTGGAAATTTATAAAGCAAATAACATATACTGTGACAACTTAAAATTAAGCCTTAAAACAAAAGGGAGATTTTACTCCACAATTAGAAGTATTTTTCATGTAAGAATTGATTTTAAGGGTTGAGGATTGCTAATGATTTTTGATATGGTACAATGTAATTTATTTATTGTGGTAACAAAAAACAAGTTGTAATGTTAGAGAACTTATTCCAGAATTTAACTTGGGATATTTCAAATGAGATGTTCTTTTAATATATGTGCTGTCAGAACTAGCAGCAAGTAATCATGATACACAAGAAGTTTTTAAAGTGGTTAATCTATGCATGGGTTTTAATAATACAGGTTCTAAGAATTTGGTAATTTTCAAAAGATGGAGTTTCTAATGGATAAATAAATAATAGGTGTGAATTCTAGTGAAAAATAGACATAAAAAATGACGAATCAGAATAATCTTGATGGTATTTGATCAGCTATGTAGCAATGTTTTGAAGTAAAAGGAAACTAAACTGGAGATTCTATTATATTCTGTTTTAAAGAGAGGTTTTAAAGGAATAAGAGTAAATGCTTTGAAATTCATTTTGTTTATATACTGAAAGATTGCTAAAGGACTTAAAGTTATTTGTAAGTTATGGAGTTCAAACTAAAATCTGTTTCAGGAGATAATACAGCCCTGTTTTATATTTACTATGGAGCTACTCAATCCAGCACTCCTGTTCCTTAATTCAGGTTTTGTGACTAAAGTGTGAGATGTTAATTATTACCAAAATATGTAAGAATAACTGAGTGATCAGTCTTGTAGGGATGTGAAAGGCTTGTTTGAGGGAATGGAAAATTGTTTCTAGACTGCTGGTTGGCAGATTTCTATAAGCTGTAATGGGTAAGACTTGTCCTTTAAGGAAGAAGAGGGCTTCTGGGATCTAATGGTGATGGTTAGGGAGGCAATTCTAGGGCTCAACCTGGACTGGACCTCTTCTGACCATCTAAACTACTAATCTTTGAGTGGCACAGCAATGGCATAAGCCAGTGACAGCTTTGGCCTGCACATGAAGCCCCCTCATTACGTGTCCCTTGGGATGAGAGGAAATGTTTTCCCTGTTTGTTTTTTGTGACAAGTCCCATAATCAGCACATGAGGCAAATTATACAATTAAAGTTTCCATTTCCCCAAACAACCTATTAGGTAGATAATTGGAAATTATCAAATTGTTAAGGAACATGCTTTGAGAAGTAGATGAAGTTAGTGATAGATGACTTGTAGCTTGCAGCTTTAGTTTACCACAATTGAAGTATTAGATCTTGAGCTTGGAAATATAACCCAAAACTTTCTGGCTTTCTGGCTCAGGAAGGATGGTTCAACAATCTCCTAAAAGGTTCCCCTTGGCTTTCTACCCTGATCCCCACCATCTTAGCCCCCCTTTTTATATTCCTTCTAGTTCTCACCTTTGGCCCTTGGGCTTTCCAACGCCTGACCGGATTTATCAAAACGAGAATTGACTCAGCCGTCACTAAGTACCCTATGGTCCAATACCATCGCATAGAAATAACAGACACTGAACGGCCACACACCTCGCCTGACAGTGACCGTCTTCATTTCACCAGCAGGGCGGTGACCCAATGACGGGAGTAGCACAGGTCCTTGACCCTTGATGGCCAAGTAACTCCCCCTGTGTAGCCTAAGACAGGGGCCGTCGCTGCGGTCCTGGCTGAATCGCCTCTTTAAAAGAAAAGAAAGGGGGAATTGTCAGAGACCAAGGAACGAAACCTAAAACCATAGAAACGAAACTTAGTGAAGGGTTTTCCGAGAAACGAAACTTATGCTAAGAAATGAATATTACCTAACTTCATCCGGGATAGGCATCTGGGATAGGCGTGGTAAGACCAACAGCCTGAAACCACCAGAAATTTTCCCCACCCCAGTCCTAGAAGCATATAAACCCACTCCCTGCACACAATAAACGAGCCTTGACACTATTAGACTGATTTTGTCTTTCTTGTGTGCTTGGTCTCACCTTTCTCTCCCTATGGTTTTTTCAGGTGGCTGCTTCACGGACCTCGCGGTTGTATCCGGTTGGATCCGGATAGAAAAAATTAATAATCACTGGACTACTTAAATGCAAAGAACATAAAGAGATAACTGGCACTGAATTTCAGCAAATTGTACAAGATATCTTTCCACATTTCTTAGAACCAAGAGGAGTTTTGGAAATAGAATGAATCCATTTGTTGCCTCTGGAAATAAACCTCAAAATGAAAATTTTCAAGGAAATCCTAACAAGAGTTCTCACTTCCAGGCCTAAAAAAACTACTGAGAGCAGCCGGAAATTAATAACTCAACTCCTGAGTAATAACAATCCAGATCACAGACAATTTAGCAGCTAACACTTGAAATGATTATGGAGCTTTAAATATGATATACTAGAAGGCAAAGGATTTAAGTTTACCACTCAGAATAACTTATGTAGCAAAACTTAGGATGAATCCAAAATGAAAAATGGCAGACCTTTAATTAAGTAGAAGACTAAAAATTATTACTCGTGAAAAAGTATTGAGCTATATATTTTGATGTTCAAATATGAGTAAGAAAATCATAAAAATGTAAAAAAATTAAACATAATAAAAATGTAATGAATCATAAGTGGCATACATACTAACTAACTTATGGGACAGTATTTACGTGTCACCTCTGAAACTTATCATTAGGGGTCATAGAAGTACATTAACTAAGGAATATTAGGGAGGGGGACTTATGTCTTGATGATCTTCATTGGCTGGTTGGTTGCTTGAAACCAACTTGAAACCAACTTGAAACCAAACTTGAAAAGAATGAAAATGACATTGCTGCTGCTGTCTTTTGACTCAAGCATAAATTGGTTTGAAATGAGACAGAGTTGCTCAAATTCCTTGCCTGAGTGTGTATTCCTGAGACTTAGAAGTCCAGTAGTGAGACAGTCAAGGCTATTGGTGAAGGCCAGATAGGTGGTTCAATGGAGAGAGAGACGGGCCTGGAGATAGGAGGTCTTGGGTTCAAATCTGACCTCAGACACTTTCTTGTTTTGTGACATTGGGCAAGTCAATCACACTTTTCCAGACATTCACTTGCTTGGAATTCATACTTAGTATCTATTCTTAGACAGAAAGTTAAAAAAGGTTAAAAAGAAGGAAGTGGACTGATGATGGGTCAGGATATAGTGTAAGACCCTGGCTTCTTAAATGTCTAACCAAACTCAAACCAACAGTGTCTGCTTCCATTGCCTTCCTAGCTGTTGGAACAAATTGTTTTAATCCATTCCTTCCACCAGATTAAGTCCTTACCTGACTAGGATAATGGATTTGAGGACTGTTGTTTATCTTCAATTATGAATTTAAGAGAAGATTATAGATATGGGAAGAGGAAAACACTAGGTGGAGAAAGGAATGGAAGATGAGAGGAAATTGTCTCTCATAATTAGAGTGCATTAAGAATATCTCTATACAAATAAGGAATAAGGTTAGAAAGAGGCTGACACTTTAAATTTCATTTTTATATGAGCTACTTGGAAAAGTGAAGAATATAACAAGAGGAAGAATGAGGAATTAGAAAAGACAGGTAAAAAGACAGATAAAATATAGGCAAAAATAGCTTGCAACTTAGTATGCAACAAAAATGAATATCTCTTTTTGAAGTGGTATAGGTGTATATGTTCACACTGTTATGGGAAAAAGGGATTTTTGGTCGAATATATTAAAAGATGATCACTAAAGGATGGAAAATTTATAAATCCTCAATTAAGAATAATCTCAAGTCAAAATTGACTTTTATGGAAGTTTATTTACAATTGAGAAGAGAGAGAGGAAATAAGGAAATAAGAATCTAACACAGTAGGTAAATTACTACAATCCTCTAATTTCTCCAGATAGATCTAATTAACCCTCAGCTGAGGTGAATGAAGCAATCACAGAGTCTATTAAAGGGAAGTTCCTTAAGAGAAGTTCAAGAAGATTCAGTCTTTAAATTCACCACGAGGACTTCTAAAGAAGATATTGAGGACTTCCTGGTTAAGATGGCAGCAGAGTAAAAAGTAGCTGCTTAGACTCTCCTAACAGAAATTTATAGGACTCCTCAAGAAGACATAAAAACAAATACAGAGGAATAAAGGGGCCCCACAACACAGCACAGCATTGGAGGTACATTGAATCAGGGCATTTCTATCCTATAAAGGGGTGAAACCGCTCTCACTAAAACGAAAGCTGGGCAACCCCCTCCCCCACCTCACACCACCTACAATGTCAAAGCAAGCACACAAGATTTGGAGCAAGTTTGCGGCACGCATTAAGTCCTTGGCAACTACCTGGGGTCACCAGGGCCTGCCCCCGAGAGGAGCAAGACTTCAAATCCCAAGAGGCTAAAGGATATGCAGACTTTGAACACAGACTCTGAGCACAGGCCCAAGTGTGGGCATGGACACAAGCTCAGACATGGATCCTGACCTCAGAGGAGGACTAAATGGTCTAAGGGATATGGGAGTGGTAAAGAGGGGGATGAATAGTAGAGGACACCAAGAGAAACTTGAATGAATAAGAAAAATAGGATATTCTATTACACACAAAGAGTGCATGGGAAGGGGAAGGGATGAATACTATTATAAGAAGGAGAGGAAGAGAGCATTAAGAGGTAATATTTAAACCTTACTCTCAGTGTAATTAACCCAGAGAGGGAAGAGTAGCTTTATCCATTGGGATATAAAACTCTATCTAACCCTACTGAGAAAGTCAGAAGGGATAAACCAAGGGGAGCAGGGGAGTGAGGAGGTCAAAAAAGAGAGGGGAGAAGAAGGGGGAGTGAATACATTAGGCCTTAAAAGTAAAAATAGGGGAATAATAAGGGAGGGAGTAGAAAGGGAAGTAAATCAAGGGAGGAGACAAGGGTTACTGGCATAAAGCAAAACACTGGTTTAAAAGGAAATAGTGTAAGAAGAAGGGGTAGAATTAGGAGAGGATACCAAAATGTCAGCAAATACACAACTGATAATTATAACTCTGAATGTGAATGGGATGAACTCGCCCATAAAAAGGAAGCAAATAGCAGAGTGGATTAGAAACCAAAATCCTACCATATGTTGTCTACAAGAAACACATATGAGGCAGGTGGACATACACAGGTTAAAGGTAAAGGGCTTGAGCAAAATCCTTTGGTCCTCAAATGAGAAAAAGAAGACAGGAGTGGCAATTATGATTTCTGACAAAACAAAAGTAAAGATAGATATGATTAAAAAAGACAGGGAAGGTCATTACATCAAGATAAAAGGTAGTATAGACAATGAGGAAATAACATTGCTCAATATGTATGCACCAAATAGTATAGCAACCAGATTCATAAAGGAGAAACTGGCAGATTTCAAGAGGAAATAGATAGTAAAACCATACTAGTGGGAGATCTAAAAATTACACTTTCAGATCTTGACAAATCAAACCAAAAATAAATAAGAAAGAGGTAAGAGAGATGAATGAAGTCCTAGAAAAATTAGATTTAATAGATATGTGGAGAAAAATAAATAGAAACAAAAAGGAATACACCTTCTTTTCAGCTTCACATGGTACATTCACAAAGCTTGACCATGTAATAGGGCATAGAAACATTGCAAACAAATGGAAAAGAGCAGAAATAATAAATGTAAACTTCTCAGATCATAATGCAATAAAAATAATAATGAGTAAGGGCAGCTGGACAGGCAAATCAAAAACTAATTGGAAATTAAATAATATGATTTTCCAAAACCAGCTAGTCAAAGAAGAAATCATAGAAACAATCAAGAATTTCGTTGAAGAGAATGACAATGATGAGACATTCTATGAAACTCCGTGAGATGCAGCCAAGGCAGTACTCAGGGGCAAATTTATATCCTTGAGTGCATATATTAACAAATCAGGGAGGGCAGAGATTAATGGATCGGGAATGGAACATAAAAAAAATTAGAAAGCAAGCAAATTAAAAATCCCCAGATGAAAACTAAATTAGAAATACTAAAAATCAAGGGAGAATTTAGTAAAATTGAAAGTAAAAGAACTATTGAATTAATAAATAAGACTAGAAGCTGGTATTTTGAAAAAAACAGATAAAATAGACAAAGTACTGTCAATATAATAAAAAAAAGGAAAGAAGAAAACCAAATTGACAGTATCAAAATGAAAAGAGAGACCTCATCTCTAATGAAGGGGAAATGAAGCCAATCATTAAAAACTATTTTGCCCAATTATATGGCAATAAATATAGCAATCTAGGAGATATGGATGATTTACAAAAATACAAATTGCCTAGATTAACAGCAAAAGAAATAGAATACCTAAACAATCCCATATCAGAAAAAGAAATTGAACAAGCCATCAAAGAATTCCCTAAGAAAAAATCACCAGGGCCTGATGGATTCACAAATGAATTCTATCAGACATTCAAGGAGCAATTAATCCCAATACTATACAAATTATTTGATATAATAAGCAAAGAAGGAGTCTTACCAAACTCTTTTTATGACACAAATATGGTACTGATTCCAAAGCCAGGGAGATCAAAAACAGAGAAAGAAAACTACAGAACAATTTCCCTAATGAACATAGATGCAAAAATTTTAAATAGAATATTAGCAAAGAGACTCCAGCAAGTGATAAAGAGGATCATCCACCATGATCAGGTAGGATTTATACCAGGAATGTAAGGATGGTTCAACATTAGGAAAACCATCCACATAATTGACCATACCAACAATCTAACAAACAAAAATCCATTATTATCTACATAGATGCTGAAAAGGCCTTTGACAAAATACAGTACCCATTCCTATTGAAAACCCTGGAAAGTACATGAATAGAAGGTCCTTTCCTAAAAATAATAAACAGTATATACCTAAAACCATCAACAAGCATCATATGTAATGGGGATAAACTAGAAGTATTTCCAATAAGATCAGGAGTGAAACAAGATTGCCCATTATCACCTCTATTATTTAACATTGTACTAGAAACACTAGCAGTAGCAGTTAGATAAGAAAAAGAAATTGAAGGTATCAAAATAGGTAATGAGGAGACTAAGCTATCACTCTTTGCAAATGATATGATGGACTACTTAATGAATCCTAGAGAATCAACTAAGAAGTTTTGAGGAATAATCAACAACTTTAGCAAAGTTGCAGGATACAAAATAAATGCACATAAATCATCAACATTTCTATATATTTCCAACACATCACAGCAGCAAGAGGTAAAAAGAGAAACGCCACTTAAAATCACCCTAGACAATAAAAAATACTTAGGAATCTATCTACCAAAGCAAACACAGGAATTGTAAGAATATAACTACAAAACACTTTCCAAACAATTAAAACTAGACTTAAACATTTGGAAAAACATTGATTGCTCATGGGTAGGAAGAGCTAACATAATAAAAATGACCATTATACTCAAATTAATTTACCTATTTAGTGCCACACCTATCAAACTACCCAAAAGCTTTTTTTACTGCATTTGGAAAAACTATAATAAAGTTCATCCAAAATGACAAAAGATCAAAAATATCAAGGGAAATAATGGGGGAAAAGTGAAGGGAGGGGGCTTAGCAGTACCAGATATTAAATTGTATTATAAAGCAGTGGTCATCAAAACAGTATGGTACTGGCTAAGAGACAGAAGGGAGGATCAGTGGAATAGACTTGGGGTAAGTGACATCAGCAAGACAGTCTATTACCAACCCAAAGAGCCCAACTTTTGGGACAAAAATTCACTATTTGACAAAAACTGCTGGGAAATTTGGAAAAAAAATATGGGAGAGATTAGGTCTAGATCAACATCTCACACCCTACACCAAGATAAATTCAGAATGGGTGAATGATTTGAATATAAAGAGGGAAACTATAAATAAGTTAAGTGAACATAGAATAGTTTACTTGTCAGATCTCTGGGAAAGGAAAGGTTTTAAAACCAAACAAGAGTTAGAGAAAATTACAAAATGTAAAATAAATAATTTTCATTATATCAAACTAAAAAGCTTTTGTACAAACAAAAACAATTTGGCCAAAATCAGAAGGGAAACAACAAATTGGGAAAAAATGTTTATGACAAAAACCTCTGACAGGGGTCTAATTACTCAAATATACAAGGAGTTAAACCAATTGTATAAAGAAATCAAGCCATTCCCCAATTGATAAATGGGCAAGAGACATGAATAGGCAATTTTCAGATGAAGAAATCAAAAGTATCAATAAGTACATAAGAAAGTGTTCTAAATCTCTAATAATTAGAGAAATGCAAATCAAAACAACTCTGAAGTATCACCTGACACCTAGCAGATTGGCAAAAATGAAAGAAGGGGAGAGTAATGAATGCTGGAGGGGATGTGGCAAAACTGGGACAGTAATGCGTTGCTTGTGGAGTTGTGAACTGGTCCAACCATTCTGGCTGGCAATTTGGAACTATGCTCAAAGGGCTATAAAAGAATGCCTGCCCTTTGATCCAGCCATACCATTGTTGGATTTGTACCCAACAATAGATAAACAGACTTGTACAAAAATATTTATAGCCACGCATTTTGTGATGGCAAAAAACTGGAAAATGAGGGTATGTCCTTCAATTGGGGGATGGCTGAACAAATTGTGGTATATGCTGGTGATGGAATACTATTGTGCTAAAAGGAATACTAAACTAGAGGAGTTCTAGATGAACTGGAAAGACCTCCAGGAAGTGATGCAGAGTGAAAGGAGCAGAGCCAGAAGAACACTGTACACAGAGACTGATATACTACGGTAAAATAGAATGCAATGGACTTCTGTACTAGCAGTAATGCAATGACACAGGACAGCTCTGAGGGGATTTATGGAAAAGAACTCTACCCACATTCAGAGGAAGAACTACAGGAGTATAAACAGAAGAAAAACAACTGCTTGTACACATGGGTTGAGGTGGACATGATTGGGGATGTAGACTGAAAACTACCACACCAATGCAACTATCAACAATTTGGAAATAGGTCTTGATCAATGGTCAAGGGGAAAGTAAGAGCATGAATTATGTAACCATATTAACTTTTCTAAAAAATAAATATTAATAAATGTTTAAAAAATAAGATATTGAAAGCAATCTCACCAAGGTCTCAGAGTTCCAGCCAGCACTCCTCCACAGACCAGGAAAACTAGAAGACCTGAAAAACTCCTTCACCAATAGCCCTCTTCACCAGAAGACCCTCCCCAGAAGAAGACCTTCTCCTTTTAAAGGGGTCACTTATGCATCAATTCCTGTGCCTTCCCCCTAGTTTGCATGTCCAATCACAATAGACGCTTCTTTTAGGACTGCCTAGGGGGCAGTTGGTCAATTCTGATTTGTCATCCACTCTAGCACATGTGGCTTAGGGACCTCCCAAATTTGGAGGTGCTCTCACCTTTGGTGATTAAATCTAAAGATGGGCAGTGTACACAATCTAATTATCACAATACATATGTGAAAGTTTGTATGTATTATGAAATACTATGGTGTTGTAAGAAATTATGATGGGATTTGTTCAGAGAAACCAGGGGAGACTTTTATGAATTGATGCAAAGTTAAGTGAACAGCCCAAGGTGTACTAATTCCATAAAAACAAAACAAACAAAAAAAACTTTGCTTAAAACAAACCATTTGGAAAAAATTAGGAGTTCTGATTAAGAACTAAATATGACCTGTGAGGTACCCCAATATTGCAGTGGATAGAGTACCATACCAGAGATCAGGAAGAACTTAGTTCAAATCTATACTCAGAAATTTAATAACTATGTTAACCTGATCAACTCACTGAATCCCTATGTTCTATAGTTCCTCTTCTGTAAAATGTGTACCCATTGGAGAAGGAAATAGGAAACTACTCAAGTAATCTTGTCAAGAATAGTTATGGACAATGTCCTTAGGGTTTACATAGGGTCAATATCAGTGAACAACAGTACTAATAAATAGCACCTGGGATGCTCATTGCCTGTGTAATATTGAAAAAAAAATCACTCAATCTCCCCAAATATCAGTGTTCTCATGTATAAATGGATACCAGTTGACTACGTAACTTTAGAGATCATTTCATTATCTAGATCTATAATCTTACTTTAAAGGAGTCATCAAAAGACTCCTATTCATACATATTTGTGATCTAGATTAAACTAAATGTGGCAAGAATTATTCTTGTGATTAGAATTATGAATCTCTGACCATTGAGTCCCACTAGCCCCATACTATGGCATCTTCTCAAATTGTGAAATCTTGTCCAAGTGGATCCTTGGAGACAAACTGTCCCACTTTCACGACAGCATCCGTCTCATTGGGAAAGAACACATAATTCATAATGGCATAATGAGCCTCTGAGTTTCTTTTCTAATCCACAATCACCAGGTCCCCAGCACTGTTGTTAAATTGGGTATTCTTCAGGAAGGAGTGAAGTTGAAAGAGAAGATCATTACATTAAAAAAATCATTACAGATTTTTTTCCTGATAGAAGAGCTCCCCTCAAAGAGTAACCTATGAGTATATAAGAGATATTGGGCTTGTTTTGTAGTCTTATGTAGTTTTGAAATTTTATTTTGAGGTATGATTAAACCAGATTTCTATAGACATATAGAAATGAATCTCTGGAATCCACTGTCTCTTTTTACATCTTCCTGGTTTGAAATTTCATTTTCATCCCTGACTCTCTTTACCTCTTACTCCTTTAAAATCTATTGTCAAGATTTGTCTATTTCATTTTTTAACATGTATCAGTTATGCTCCACTTCTCTCCTGTGATATTGCCCCAACCTTATTATCACACATCTGGACTATGTCAATGATCTACTGTTAGGTCTAATCATGAGATTCTCTTTATTCCAGCCCATCCTGCATTTGGTTGCTAATGTAATTTTTCTACAGTGCTGGTCTGACAATGTCACTCCCATACTCAGTAACCTCTAGTGGATCTCTATCACCTCCAAGATTAAATACAAAATCTTCTATGTGGAATTCAAAGCACTTCATGCACTAAGTCCCCCTCACTAAACTAAAAATGTAAAAATAAGTGAATGTTGTAAATATTTTTTGTTAATTGGGGAGAAAATAAAATGTTACTTAAAAATAAATACTTTTTGAATTACTAATCCCACAGAACAGAGCTTAATTGCTTTCTCCCCCATTCAAAATGTTTCAAGCTCTTTCAATTGATCATAACATGATATGAAGAAAAAAATTCCTTAATATAGCCATCTTCAAATAGATATTCTCTATTTTAAATTCCAAATGCTAGCTATAAGTGTTCTTTTTAAACTCAGATTGCCAAATATGGACATAAGGCATGATTTGGGGATATCTGTTTCTAATTGACAGACTGTGCCCAATTAATGTTGTCCAAGTTAGCTTTCCTGACTGTAACATCACATTTCTGTAATATATTGACTTCCTAGTGGACTCACACAATCATATTTTTTGCAGAACTGCTGTGCTCCAATCTCTCATCTCCAAATATGTTTGAGACATCTTAAACTGGATGTTCAGTAGATATCTTAAAATCCACATGTCCAAAATAAAACTCATCTTTTCCCCCTAAGCCTTCCCTGCTCCTACATTCCTTATTGTAGGGGGCAACACCATTCTCTCAAACCCTCAGGCTCACAGCCTAGGAATTGTACTTGATTTTTACACTCTCTCTCTCTCTCTCTCTCTCTCTCTCTCTCTCTCTCTCTCTCTCTCTCTCTCTCTCCTATCTATATATATAGATAGATAGATAGATAGATAGATAGATAGATAGATAGATAGATAGATATGCAAAATATTGTTAAAGCCTATTAATTTTACTTTTGAAACATCTCTTCATCATGCCCACTGTTGTTCTCTAACATAGTTAACAGTTTGGTTTGGGTTTATTACTACAGACCTGGAGTAAGGCAACAGTATACTAGTAGGTCTGCTTGCCAGAAGTCTCTTTTAATTCCAAACCACACTCTACTATATAATAGGGGAAAACCAGGGAAGGTGACTTAAATATTACTTGTGGGCTCACTGGGGTGGATAGGAGACAGAAAGGGAAAATGGGTGAGACTTTACAAGTCTGGGAACCAGGTTTAACTACAAGGGAAAGACCATTGACTGAAATGACACTTAAGCCTGACCAACTGTCACTCAGCCCCACCCAGCCTGGAATAAATACAGGTTAATACATACACACAATGAGGACCTAGAATTACTAAAAACACACAGGGAATCAGTTTAATTATAGCATGAGGGCATTGGAGAGGGGGATAGGTAAAACTATGACTAACAACCTAGGACTGGAGTCAAAAGGGGGAGGATCCCTAGCCAATCTGGCTTCTGCCAGGCTTTGACAGTTTGGCTAAGGACCTGGGGAAGAGGACTTGAACTTCGGATTTCACAACTATTCCAGGGATGTTACAACATGCCAGGAACCAACTCCTCCAGAACTGATGTAGCCAGGTAGAGATTGAAGTCTGCAAACTGTCCACCAGATCACAGACCACTTCCCTACTCAGTGCTGTCTTGCAGGATTGATTCCTCTGCTTTCAATCTTTACCATTCTCCAAGAACCCAGGGAATCAGAGTGCAACTCCACTAGCTCTGAGGTCTCCCAGGGTCAGTTACACCTTTTCCCAACCACCATGGAGTCTTTCTCAGAGAGAGAGCAAGCCACTTCCTGCTTCCCCATTCCATGTGGAATTCTCCAGCACTTCCTGCTAAATCTCCTACATAACAACTAAATAATCTTCCTCACAACAACTAATAACTAAAGTATTTTTCTAGAAAGCATGACTTTGAATATTTCCTCCCTTCAATTCAATAAACTTCAGTGGCTCCCTATCATCTCTAGGATCAAGTATAAAAATCCCTTGTTTTGTGATCAAATTCCTTGATAACTGAGCCCCTTCAATTTGTCCAGGTTTCTCACAACTTTAGTCCCTACTATATACTCTTTGATCTTGTGACACTGGTCTTCTTCCTTTTCCTCTAATAAGAACCTTCATTTAATAACTGCTGACATTATCTCTGCCCAATTCCTTTAGTGCTCTCTCCACTCATCTCTACCAATTACATTCTCTGGCTTACTTTAAATCTAATCTAAAATCTTTCCTTTTTTAATTCTTTGCTTTTTTCCAATTTATACTGTATGTACCTTTCCTGTTCCTGTTTGTTTTCTTTACCATTTTTTTATTTGTTTTTCTCCCCTTTAGATTGTGAGTGTTCTTAGTTTAGGGATTATTTTTTCATTCTTTTGTAATTTCAGGACTTAGCAGAATGCTTGGCATATAGTAAGTGTTTCATCAATGTTTCTGAATTTATTGATGCTTTTACTTCATTTGTTTGGGAATGTAGGACAAGGGTAAGACATTAAACATATGGCTATTGAATTTCACCTTCCTCAATTTTTCAGTACAATTTTCTAATATATTCAAGTCTTTCTATATTTGTCCTCTGCTATCATTGGAAGGTTATTATAGGGAAAGAATTCCAATTCCATGAATACAACCTCTTGCATATATATATATGTATGTATGTATGATAAAGAAAAAAGCCAAAGTTTAGAAGTGAATTTTTAAATAAATGTAATTAGCTGAATCAGAATTTTGTTTCTTTTTTTAAGTTCTTTTTTATTTTTAGAAAAATTTTCCTTGGTTACATGATTCATGTTCTTACTCTCTCCTCCAGTCACCTCACCCTCCCACCCCCCACAGCAGACACAAATTTCCACTGGATTTTACATGTGTCCTCGATCAAGACCTATTTCCATATTACTGATAATTTAGAGTCCACGTCACAATTCATATCTGTGTCAACCCATGTGTTCAAGCAGTTTTTTTCTGTGTTTCTACTGCCTTAGTTCTTCCTCTGAATATGGATAGCTTTCTTTTTCATAAGACCTTCAGAGTTGTCTCAGATCATTGCATTGCTGCTAGTACAGGAGTCCATTACATTTAATTGTACCACAGTGCATCAGTCTCTGTGTACAATGTTCTCCTAGTTCTGCTCCTTTCACTCTGCATAAATTCCAGGAGGTCATTCCAGTTCACATGGAATTCCTCCAGTTAGTTATCCTTTGAACACAATAGTATTCCATCAACAGCAGATACCATAATTTGTTCAGCCATTCCATAATTGAGGGGCATACCCTCGTTTTTCAGTTTTTTACTACTACAAAGAGTGTGGCTATAAATATTTTTGTATAGCAGTGGTATGGCTGAATATAATAATGGATCTGGGAATATGGATCAGGCAATTGATAACTCATACCAAATGACTCCAGGGCAGTATATCTTGAGTGGAGCTCACCCCTGAACCACCCAGGTGCTACTGCCCCTAAAGGAGGAGTCCAAGGACCTACCCAAAGATTATGAAGCTGTATGGGGGGGTGGTTTAGGCACAGGAATCAAAGGATACAACCTTTGAATTTCCAGACCCTGATGCCTTACTACCCTTTGTCTTCATCCACTGCACCCCCATAACATTAAAGGTTGGTAACACCTATTATGACTGTCTTTTGGACACTAGAGCTTCCAGATCTGTATTGGAGAGTACACCAGACCCATACTGCAATTCCAAATATCAATAAGTGTAGTGGGGGTATCAAGGAAACCCCAAAAGTTTCCAAAGCTTTCCCCTAGAACAGTGTCTTCAGGACCCCTAAATGTGGAGCACTGTTTCCTCTTAATGTCTGGCTCCCCTATAAATTTGCTGGTGAGAGATCTTTTATGCAAGCTTAAAGCCACAATGAATTGCTCTGCAGATGGCTCTATGTCACTGGAATTGCCTGAGGAATCCTTAACTTTGCTCCCTGTGCTTCTTTCAGATAGTCATGAGATGAAGGAGTCTCTCACTTTCGAAATCCCAAAAGATATACCTGAGTCTCTCTGGGCCACATCATCTTCTGATGTTGCCAACTGTTGTGAGGGTTTATTTAGCGATTAATTTAGTAATAGTGTTGGACCTAGCAGGAAGGGCTGGAGGATTCCAAGTTGGAATGAAGGAGCAGGAAGTGGGCTTGTGCTCTGAAGGAGACTCCATTAGTGGTTGGACATAACTGTTGCTAACCCTGGGAGATCTCAGAGTTAGGGGAAAACTGCATCCAGATTCCCTGGGATCCTGAGAGGTGAAAGCTTTCAGTAAGTGGACAACAGACCTGCAGAGCAGCACCAAGTGGGGAAGTAGTTTGTGATCTGCTGGACAGAATTGCAAACTCACTCTCCCTACCTGGGTACCTTGGATCACCTGGTGGGTTGGCTCTTGGCATCCTGTGACCATCCTTGGACTACCGTGAGACCCCAATTGGCCTTTTAGCTGAGCTGACCAAACCAGGCTGGAACCAGGTTTGAAGGAGTTTTCCCTGTGACTTCAGTACTGCTTCCTTTGGGTCCTGCCTGGTTTAGGTCAATAGGATAGTGCAGTTAAGTCCTTCCCTGCCGCCTAAGGTTTGCCCTTAGGTTTTAAGTATAGAATCCCTTATTCCCATCCTTCAATAATTATTTCCCTCAATTAAACTGTATAAGCTTTACTTTTGCCTGCTGGTTCCATAGGCCCTGGCCTAGGTGAGCTGGGTGACCGTTGGGCCAACTGCCATTGCATTGTCAGTTAAAAGCTTGGCAGTTAACCCTGGTATCCCTATCCTGGTTGGTCCTGTCTCTCCTTCAACCCAGTGTGACCCACAAACCATTTAGTTACATTTTAATAATAATAATACTGACATCCCTGGTGCCTCACCTTTACACTACTTAAATCGGCTATCCCTGTCCAAATTAAAATGAAATTTAGCCCACCTCCTTCCATTCCTCAGTATCCTCTCTCGAAGGAGGCAATAGAGAGCATTACCCAGTGATAAATTCACTAATTGATCAAGGCATCATAATTCCCTGTAAATCTGAATACAACGCACCAATCCTGTCTGTTAAAAAGCCAAATTTGGGGCCTGATGGCAAGCAAATTTATTCATGTTTGGGGATAACTCCTAAATTCCATACACCATATCATTCCGAGAGCTCCAGCCAAGTTGAAAGGATGAATAAAGAACTAAAAACTATGATTGGCAAATTGTGTGTGGAGACTCATTTAAAATGGCCTGAAATTCTATCTCTGGCCCCATTTTGTCTCAGAAGCAGACCCAGAGGTGATTTATACATCTCACCATTTGAGCTGCTATTTGGGCATCCATCTATTCAGGCACAACCATTTACCCCTGCCTATACTTCATTGTTTGGAGGGGATACTACCATTGCCACCTATATCAGACAATTACAAACAAAATTGCCAGAACTCCACAACTCTGGAGTTGCTGTTCAAGCAGGCCTCTTAGACTTCTCGCTTCATGATTTAAACTCAGGTGATAGTGTGTACATCAAGAATTTCAAACGTATTGGATCAACTGAACCTGCCTATGATGGACCATTCCAGGTCCTATTAACTACACCAACAGCCCTTAAAATTGGGGAAAGGGACTCATGTATTCATTGCAGTCATGTGAAACAAGTACCCTCTATTCATAATGAATAATTCTCTGTACTAATTATAATTGCATGTACCTATTATATCTGATTATTGATTGTGTTTTACTGTTGTGATAAGAATGCTCTATTGCTGCATTTGCACTATTTTGTTGCACTTTATTTGATTGATCCTTGTATTTGACAGAAAAATATACTACTTCACAACAGAATATCTGTATTAGTGACCTATATCCATCTGATGTGCCTTTCAAAACATTTTGTGCCTTTTGTCATTCCTCTTATACTTTCTTGAATGTATTATTGCTTTATATGACTCATTTGCACTCACATCACTTTACCTCATTTGCACTCACACTGCAGATTTTGGCAAGTTAAGGAGAGAATGAATCTTATTTTTGGAAATTAACCTCTATTCTTTACCTCTAATTGTGTAAACTACACATTTTTTTAATATTTTTGGGTTTTTTGTTATTGTTCTTTTCTTCCTACATGTGCAATACAGTATTTGATTTTTTCACTTTCTTTTCTCTCATTATTTTTACATTTTAAGCACATCACCAGCATTAAATAGACTTTTGACTGTTTTGATTTTTGCAATAAAAATAACCTATGATGTCCATTAGCCTAGCATATAAATTTATACCCCAAAATCTTCAGACTATGGAAACCTGCCACTAGTTATTTATTAGGAGACTTTTGCTCAATGACCATGTGTAATTGAATCAGACCACTTTTACTCAATGACTATGTCTAATCGAATCAGACCACAAAGGAGCACAGACTTTTGACCTCTGAAGTGCAAAACTAGAACAAAAAGGAAAGAGACCAAACCAGTCTTACAGGGATTGATGACATTCTATGCAAAGACTTGATTCTGTGTGAGACTCCAGGTTGCAACACTTAATATATATTAGATGTAGGATTTCCTTGTACCACACTCTATATCAAGTACTCAACCTTAACTGTTCTGACTCCATTATCTCTGAAAGTGAAGAAAAGGATTGCACTGGGAAATGCTATTTCCCATTTGTCTCAAGATCTAGTCTCTTTTTCTATTTCTTTGATGATGTGACAACTTACTGTAGTCCAGGCTGAAAAATTGGGTTAGTGAGTGATTGTTGTTGCAAAGCTTATGGGACATGGATTGCTACAAGAACCTGTTGTGATTTGTGAATTTTTTTCTTACTTAACATTTTTAATATCCTATATTTCCCTCAGAGGTTATTTTTTCCTTTTTATTTTTCTTTGGACTCTTTGATGTTTTTGATAATTGATTCATATACCTTATGCCTTGACCATGTATTCCTGTGTGGTTCCCATGTGTATCCCTGTATTTTCCTCAGGGGGGAATGTAAAGTTATTCTCCTCAGGGGGACTATATTATTTCTGTGAATTTGGACTTGAATTTGACCCTAATTTAGAACAGAGAACCACCTCCCAGAATCCAGAAGACTCCATGAAGATGTCTGCAGAGACAACACACTGCACCAGAAGATCCAGAGTGAACAAGACATGGCAAGTTTGAACTTTGTTGGGGTTGAATGTATTTATTTTCAATGGGTACTTTTATGCCAGAAAGGGGACTGCCCCCTAAAATGGCCTTTTGTCAATGCACAAAACATAGGTTCTGGTTTTTTCTCCCTTTCATTTCCCTTTTATCTCCGAATTATTGTAAATTTTAATTTGATTGTTTTTCATGATCCATTGGGGAGACTGATCTCCCAAAGAATCACAGGGGAGAATGTAAAACTTGAAAGATCTTGTACCCCCTGAAACAACATTACCCAAACTCCCTTCCACCATACCCATAATTCCTTAAGCTTTTCTTATTGCTTGTTGGTTTTCCCAGGCTGTATTTAAATGGGGTTTACATAGTCACAGATTTCTGCTTGGGACTGGAGGCTGCATGGTAAGGGTGAGTTGGGACTCTTTCCTGGTGTTTCTCTAGCTTTCTAATTTTATATTAATAAATCCTTATAAAGATCATACTTTGGAGGCATTGAATATTAATTTTAGAACTTACAATATTCTTGATCTTTTCTTCTTCCAAAAGAACTTTGTTATAGTTTTTTTCTAATTAAGTAAAAAAATTTCTTGGTAGCTTGAAAGGTATGGCAATAAATAGGTAAATTAATTTGGGTAGAATGGTCATTTTTATTATGTTAGCTCATCTTACCCATGAGCAATCAATGTTTTTCCAATTGTTTAAATGTAGTTTTAATTGTTTGGAAAGTGTTTCATAGTTGTCTATATATAATTCCTGTGTATTTTTTCATAGATTCCTAAGTATTTTATATTGTCTACGGTGGTTTTAAATGGTGTTTCTCTTTCTACCTCTTGCTACTGCAATATGTTGGAAATATATAGAAATGCTGATTATTTATGTGGGTTCATTTTGTATGCTGCTACTTTGCTAAAGTTGTTGATTATTTCTACTAGCTTTTTAGTTTATTCTCTAGGACTTTTTAAGTAGAACATAATATCATCTGCAAAGAGTGACAGCTTAGTCTCCTCATTGCCTATTTTAATACCTTCAATTTCTTTTTCTTCTCTATTTGCTACTGCTAGTGATTCTAGTACAATATTAAATAATAGAGGTGATAATGGGCATCCTTCTTTCACACCTGATCTTATTGGGAAAGCTTCTAATTTATACCCATTGCATATGACGCTTGTTGATGGTTTTAGATATATACTGTCTATTATTTTTAGGAAAGGCCCTTCAATTCCTATACTTTCTAGTGTTTTCAATAGGAATGGGTGTTGTATTTTGTCAAAGGCTTTTTCTGCATCTATTGAGATAATCATGTGATTTTTATTTGTTAGCCTGTTTAAATTTCCAACTTGGAATATTCCAAATTCTTAATGCATATATCATTTTTTGTTTCCAATTTTTAAAACCTTAATGTTAATTATTTTTTTACCTTTTGCTTAATATAGTAGTAGATGTTTTAAAGTAATAATTTTACATGTTAATATTTATTTTTTTAATAATTTTTTTAATTTTAAACCCTTAACTTCTGTGTATTGACTTATAGGTGGAAGAGTGGTAAGGGTAGGCAATGGGGGTCAAGTGACTTGCCCAGGGTCACACAGCTGGGAAGTGACTGAGGCCGGATTTGAACCTAGGACCTCCCGTCTCTAGGCCTGGCTCTCAATCCACTGAGCTACCCAGCTGCCCCAATATGTATTTTTATAACAATTATATAATCCCTATGACAATTACATAATCCCCGCTAAGGAGGGTGTTGACCAACACTTGGATCCACTCACTCTTTCAATCTTGGCTAAATTCTCTCTTGGGGATTGTATAATTAGAATCGGTTACCCAAAAAACTATGATCCCTAGCAAAACTATGATTCCCAGCACCCTACTCTCTTCCTGTCATTATGTACTGATATAGGATATAAATTGGGTGTAGTTCCAGCTTTCTCTCTTTCCTTCTTGTCCTGGTTTTGATGGAGAAGGGATTTTTGAGCAGGCAGAAAAACTTAGTCACATGGTTCTATTTTGTAAGATAATAAACTTTATAAGTTAATACTAGAAGTATTGCACATTAATTTAAATCTAACACTATCTAAAATTTTGATCACAAGAAAAAAACTTTTTACATCACTCTGGCTATTAAATGAGTTTTGTCAATTCTCAAATCTAGTTTAACAATCATTCAAATGTGTACTCATTGTGCATTGCAAGTCCTAATAAATAATCTTTTACTATGAGCTTTTTACATTCTTAAATTTCACTGAAATTCCATTTTAACTGGTAGTCAATTATCACAATGAATGGATTTACACTATACCATCAGTACCCATTCAAATCATTAGCAAATTTTTTAGTTATATATCAGTTTTTAGTATTAAATCTAATTGAAAATCAGATCAAATTGTGAGTCAATAGTTGGATCAAATCTCCCTTTCTTGTTTTGATCTTTTCTCCTTCCCTTCTTGAGGGGTCTCACCCCAAGAAAAGAAGGAAGAAAAATGCTGAACATATATTTTTGCCTTTGTTCTCTGTTGACATTTTCTAATTATGGGATGAAATTATCCCTTTCTTGTCTTTATCATTTCTACCATTTCCTCCTCATAGCCATCAAGAAGGAGAGAGAAGGGATGAGTGACATTTTTTATATTTATCCTTTGTGTGTAACCAATAAACTATCTTAGAGTTTAGGAGACCCAAAAATCCTTAAAAAATGTTGTTTTTGAAATTTCCCCAATGGTTGGTTTCTGTCTACTCCATTTTCTCTGGATCAAACTGAAGAAGATAGGGAGAAGGTCACCTCTTTCATCTGAGGTTTATCTTTCCCAAATTTTAACCCTCCCATTGTGTGCACAGACATATACAATATACACAACACATAGACAATACAGACATATCACAGAACATAGACAGATCATGGACAGATGACATACAGACAAAGTAAATTTATAAGAAAAACATAAAACAAGTCTTTTCAAGGTCTTGAATTGCTGAAATAGTCATGAAATTTTGAAAGAATTCAAGCTGTCTCAGTGTATTGGGGTATGCGATATATATAATCACTACTAATTGATAATATGGTAATATCCATCATCTTGGGGGGGAATGCAGCTTGGAATTGGCAGGCAGGTCTGGTCACAGGCTTGAGGCTGGAGGCTGTGTGGGAGGAGCAGTAACAGTAGCATTTCAGAGACAGAGTCAACAGGTGGACAGAGAAGCAGCAGCAGCAGTGAAAGATGATGGGAGGATGTGGCCAGCAAAGAAAAACTTACTAACTTAACTGAAAGTCTCTCTTAGAAGTATTTGAGAATTCTATCTCTTGTCATTAGCCAAAATGTGGATTTTAAAATCAATATTAAATATTCCAAGTATTATATTTCAAAAGTTTATTCATGATAACTAAAGTAAGAGACCTAGGTATTCAGCCCACTTGGAGAGCAAAAGAGAGTAAGAAGGAGGAGCTACAAAACTTATAAAACAATAACTGTGACAAGGCAAACATGGAGGCACAGGAGATAAAAAGGAATTTAGGGAAATATTAATGGACTTCTGGGATGAAGTCCAAGTTTCAAAATCTCCATTTATAAAAAACCCAACCTAAAAAATTCAACCTAATATGAATTTGTACTATGTCAGGAGAATAGAGATAACAATACACCTCATCAACCAGTTTGGAGAAGAATGGAAAGTAGGGATAGCAGTAACCCATACTACCTTCGGAATCATGTGCTTCTTACCAGTGCTAGCCTAGGGTCTGAACTCTGCACATGAGGGAACAATCTTTCCCATGGCATTTCCCTTTGTTCTCTGATTCCTAACCAGCCTGACCTCATTCTAGGATTTAGTCCTCCTGAGGATATTTCTCACTGTGCTAGGTTCTCTTTTTTACCCATTTATATCTAGGTGTAAAGTGGTTATGGATTGGAACTTGGTGTCAAGAACACCTGTTTTAAATAATAGTCTTTAATACATACTAGCTATATAAGCCTGAGTAAACCATTTCACCTCTGTCTGCATCAGTTTCTTTGTCTATAAATCAGGATTGACAGTAGAGTTTTTTTAAAAAATAGAATGGAGGGAAATGCACAACTAACAATTATGACTTTAAATGTGGATGGTATGAATTTACACATAAAATGGAATGAATAGGATAATGCATTACAACCCCCAAACCAACAATATAATGCTTACAAGAAACACATTTTAAAATGAAAGATACAAATAGAATAACCATGAAAGGGTGAAATAAAGGGAATACAGAATATGACAAAAATATAGCAGAAGTAACAACCATAATATCAGATGAACTTAAAGCTAGAATAGATCTAATTAAAAGAGACAAAAAGGAAACTATATAATGTTAAAAGTACCATAGATAATGAGGCATTATCAACACTTAATCTATATGTACCAAACGTTATTACATTCAAATTTTTTAAAGGAAAAGCTAAAGGAGTTACAATTATAAATAGATAACAAAATTATAATACTGCAGGGACTATAAACTTTCCCTCTCCAAACTAGAAGAATCCAACCACAAAAATCAATAAGAAAGAAGTCAAAGGAATAAATGAAATCTTACATAGGCTAGTTATGATATTTATATTGAGATAACTGAATGGGTATAGAAAGGAATAAACTTTCTTTCTCGGTAGTACATAGTACCTTTACAAGAATTACCTATATATTAAAAAACAAAACAATATTTAATTGCACAGAAAAGAAGAAATGTTAAGTGTGCCCTTTTCAGATCACAATATGATAACATATTAAATAAGATACCATGGAAATGCAGAATAAAATTATTCAGAGACAAAATAAATTTTACTTTTCTCTTTTTATTCTAAATTTTATAAAACCAAATAAAGCAAGCATTGCAATATACAAAGAAAAAGATTGCCCATAAATGAAATAAAAAATCTATCATATGTTAAGCTTACCTTTCCCATATTAACATAATAAATCCCACCCACGTGTATCCCTGCTCCTCCTGATCCTTCCTGAAACACAGAAGGTATCATCCAGGAGATCAACATGTTCATATGAATTGTCTTTCATGTTTCACATTTCAATTCCTTTTCTGGAGGTACCATTAACTTGTTATATATAATTCTTCTAGCATTAATTTTGTAGCTGTGTATAATGTTCTTCTGGTTCAGCTCACTTCTCTATTCATTTTTTTGTAGAATTCTTCCAACATTTGTCTGTTTTTTTTTAATTAGTCTACTCATTGTTTTTTATGGAGCAGTAGTAATCCACTACAATTTGTTTAGCCATTTACCAAATGATGGGCATCACATCAATTTCCAATCCTTTGCTACCACAAGAAAAGCTGCAATAAATATTTGGGAACAGATGGATTCTTTTCCATTTTCTATAATCTCCTCAGGAAACACATCCAGCAAAGTTATTACTGGGTCTAAGGATATACACAGTTTAATACCTCTTTGGGTGTAATTCAAAAATATTCTCCAAAATGGTTAGATCAGTTCACAAAACCACCAATAGTGTATTAGTGTCATTTTTTCCACATGCCCTTCCAACATTTGTCATTTAGTCCATTTGTTTTTTGAGCCATTTTGATGGGTATGAGATGACATTAAGAACTGTTTTGGTCTATATTTTTCTAATCAGCATTTTTCATATACCTAAATCTGAATTTTATTTCTTCATCTGAAAATGATCTTCATATGGTTTGTCCATTTATCAATTGGGGGATGGCTCTCATTCTCATAAATTTGACAAAATTCCCTATAGAGTTTGTTTATTTATATTTATTGTTATTGTTATGCAAACCAAATTTCCATTTTGGCCATTGATGTAAGAGCAAAATCATACATAATCAGAACCCCAAAATAAAACCAAAACAACATTGATGTTCTATATATTTTAGAAATAATACCTCTATCTGAGATTTTTGCTCAATTTTCTGTTTCCCTTCTTAACTTGGAAGCATTTATTTTATTTGTACTAAAACTTTTCAATTTAATTTATTCAAAATTATCCATTTTACATTTTATAATGTTATTCATCTCTAATTGACTCACAAATTCCTTTTCTATCCATAATTATGAAAGGTAGTATGTTCCTGATTCTTCTGATTCACTCTTAATATCCTCTTTTATGTCTAGATCCATGTTGACCAACATTTTTCACATCATCTGCCCCTCTAAACAGCTGCCCATTTAAAGTCTTTCCTCTATTGTCTCTCTAGGGTAAAGGGAGAGCTCACATGTGGTGTGAGGGTTTCAGTTTGAACACTCAGGCTCTCAAAAAGTTTCTCCATCACTGGTCTACATCATGTATTCATTTTGATCTTATCTTAGTGAATGGTGTAAGATATTGGTCTCTATATAGTTTCTACCAAACTAGCTTCCAGTTGTCCCAGAAATCTTTACCATATGAGGATTTCTTATCCCCAAAAAACATGCATCTAAATTTTTTTCAAATACAAGATTACTATAATCTTTTACCTCGGTTTCTTCTATGTCTGTCGTGCTCCACTGATCTAACTTTTTGTTTATTTGCCAGTACCGGATAGTTTTGATGATTACTGTTTTATAATACAATTTCAAATCTGGTGGTAGACTTCTTTCTTTTGTTTTTTCATTAATAATTCTGATATAATTGATCTTTGTTCTTTCAAATGAATTTTATTATTTTTTTCTAAAAAAACATTTTTTGGTAAATTATTTGGGATGACATTGAAAAAATAGATTAATTTTAAAAGGATTGCATTTTAGTTATATTGTCTCTGCCTATCCACAAACAAATACTATTTCACCAATTATTAAGATCTGAATTTACTTTGTAAAAAAAATTTTTTGTAATTATTTTCATGTAGATCCAGGGTTTGTTTTGGTGAGAATTTTCTGAGATATTTTATTCTCTATATGCTTATTTTAAATGGAGTAAGTTTCTCTTTCTATCTCTTCTTACAAGATTTTATTAGTAATGTAACAATGCTAATGATTTATGTGGGTTTGTTTCATATTCTGATATTTTGATACAATTATTGAGTTGCAACTAACTTTTTAGTTGAATCTCTAATATTGTCCACATATGCTATTATGTCATCTGTAGAGATGGGTTTACTATCTCTTTTTGCATTCTGATTCCTTCAATTTATTTTTCTTCCCTAATTGCTACTGCTAGCATTTCTAATACTCTTTTAAATAATGATGATAATAGACATCTTTGCTTCACTCATAATCTTATTGGGAAGGTTTCTAGCTTGTCTCCATTATGAATAATAGGTGCTAATGATTTCAGACTAAATAGCTTAATCTTAAAGAATGAGTGGGTAAAAGAACAAATGATATAAATAAAACACAATTTTATTAAGTATAATTATAATAATAAGACAATATATAGAAACCTATGGATCACATCAAAAACAGTTGGGAAAAATTTATATCTCTAAGTGCTTAAATCAATAAAATAAAGAAATAAATTATCAGTTAATTGAGTAAACAATTAAAAAACTAAAACCAGAATAAATTAAATACCAACCATTAAATGCTAAATTGGGAAACTAAAAATTAAATTTGAAATTGACAAAATTGTATACAAGAAAACCATTGAATTAATAAATAAATTTAAGTAGTACTTTTATGGAAAAATTAACAAATGGATGAAATATTAATTAATAACACTTTAAAAAGGGAAAAAAACAAAATCACTAGCATCATAAATGAAAAGGATATATTGGTCAATATTGAAAATGAAATCAAGCCAAAAATTAGGAGTTATTTTTTCCCAATTATATGCCAATAAATTGAAAATTTAAATGAAATCAAAGAACACTTACAAAAATATGAATTGCCTTGACTTACAGAGGAGAAAACAAAAAATCTAAATAAATTTATTTTATTTTTAATTTAAAATTTTCCTATTTAATTAATTAGTTTAGAACATCTTTCTATGGTTATAGGATTTGTATTCTATCCCTGCACTCAACCAATCCACTCCCATAGCCAACACACAATTCCACTGAGTTGTACATGTATCATTGATCAAGACCTATTTCCATATTATTGATATTTGATCTGAGGTGCTCATTTTGAGTCAAAATCCTTAATTATATGCCCATCCATCCATGTGATCAGGCAGTTGTTTTTCTTCTGTGTTTCTACTCCCACAATTCTTCCTCTGAATGTGAATAGCTTTCTTTCTCATAGGTCCCTCATAGTTGTCCAAGATCATTGCCTTGTTGCTAATAGAGCAGTCCATTACATTCAATTTTTCCACAGCATATCTGTCTCTATGTATAATGTTCTCCTGGTTATTCTCTTTTCACTCTGCATCACTTGCTGAAGGCCATTCCAGTTCACATGGAATTCCTCCAGTCCATTATTCCTTTGACTAAAATAGTATGCAGAGTGAAAGAAGCAGAAACAGGAGAACATTGTACACATAGATGGATACACTGTGGTAAAATTAGATGAATTTATTTTAGATAAAGAAATTGAACATGCCCTAAATTAAATTCCTTAAAAAAATCTACCTGAATGAGATGGATTTAAAAGTGAATTTTATGAAACATTCTAATACTAAAGAGATTATCTAGAATACTTGGTAAAGAATGAATCCTGACAAACATCTTTTATTAAAGAAATATGATGATGATAGAACTAATTTTTATAGAATATATCTAGAAATTGGGTAAACAGAATAAGTTATACTTTGTGAAGTTATGAATAACAAAGTTCCAGGAGTTCAGTCATTTAAGTTGAGGTTGATTTCCAGTGGTGAAAGAACCATTATGGGTAATTGAAACCAAGTATGGGAGATGAGAGTTTCTTCATAACTCTTAGTCTCCCCATTCCCATTGTCAAAAAGGTCATACGGAGAACTTTGAACATTTTGAAAATATGGAGTTATACTGCTTAACATCATGCCTGATAGGGTGTAGGATTTTAATAAATATTGATTGATTGAAAGAAAAAAAAGAAAATCTGGACTTCCTAGAATTATTAACCATGTTGGTATCAGTGCCCACCAAATATGGATATTCTCAAAACAGCAATTGTTTTGCACCTAGAGACCCTGGACATCTATGTGAGTATTATTTGACCACATAGAAAGTATTAGAATAGACTAATTATCATTTAAATATCACCCAAACTGAAAAATATCTCTATGCCGCATTAATGTGCATTAATCTTTAAGCCTATTTTTCCCAGAACTAGAAGCATAAGGCTGTCCTCCAGAAAAAAGCTTGCCTCCGGAATCCCTTTTATTCTTGATCTGTTCCTGAGTATTTCTTTTTGGCTTCAGGAGGATCACATAACATTTGGGAATAAAGATGCAGCTCAGTAACCCAGCACTGGAGGTCAAGATGGAGAAGATCTCCACAGTCACCATAGCCTTCCCTTTGCTGCTCTGATATGTAGGAAGAAAAGTGGACCAGACACTACAAAACACTAGCATGCTGAAAGTGATGAACTTGGCTTCATTGAACGTGTCAGGAAGGTTTCTGGCCAGGAAAGCTACAATAAAGGTTGCCAGGGCCAGAAAGCCCATGTAGCCCAAGACACAGTAAAAGGCAAAGGTAGAGCCCTCATTGCATCTAATGATTATGTGGCCATATTCAGAGTGCATGTCTGCCTCTGGAAAGGGGGGATAGGTTCCAAGCCAAATGCCACAGAAAATTACTTGGATCCCTGAACAGATGAGAACAACACAGATGGACATTCTGGGATGTATGAACATGCGGATCCTGCTCCCAGGCCTTATACCCCTGAAAGCCACAACTACTATAATAGTTTTGGCTAAAATAGAGGAAACAGCCACTGTAAACACAACTGCAAATACTGTTTGTTGGAGGAGACAGGTGACAATTGAAGGATGCCCTATAAAGAGCAAGGAGCAGAAGAAACAGAAAATAAGGGAGATGAGGAGAATATAGCTGAGAGTCCTGTTATTGGCTTTGACTATGGGAGTGTCTTGGAACTTCACAAAGACTCCCAAAACCAGAGCTGTCAGTAAGGAGAGGGAAACAGTCATAAAAGTCAGTGTCATCCCTAAAGGTTCTTTCAAATTCAGGAAAGTCACAATCTTGGAGAGGCATCGATCTCTCTGTTTATTGGAATATTCAGTCTCTGGGCACTTCATACAATGTTCTGCATCTGAAGGAGAAAATCAAAGGTCCAATAGCTAGATTTAAAGAATTGACCCAATGCCCAGATTTAGGAAATCATGATGATAGCTGCACCAATTCCTTCTTCCTCCATAGGATGCAAAATTCCCTTCCCTATTTACTGAGAGACAACGTGACTGACAAGGTACATGGCACCCAAGACTATGCACATTGTGTGGACATACTTTATTAATAAGTGGGCTTAGATCATGTTGATTCTCTGTATATACTCCTTTTACTTCATTGATGATACCAGTTTTTAGTCTATTCCCTTAATGCAATATATTTAGAAATTGTAACCCTTTAGCATCAAATTTAAAAAACACATTTGTAATTTTTGTGACATGTAAGAATTCTAGTCATAGATTACATATGTTAATCCTTTTTCATTCTTCCCATCTCACAGGAAACCCTTCACACAACTAATTTCTATGGATTTTACAGATCTCTGCTGGATATATTCATTTTCTGTTCTGTGTTGCAATGGGAGCTCCCAGCGCACAGAAATTATTTCCTTACTGTAACTTTATCCCCACAATTTATTACAAAGACTGTAACATATTAAATGTAACCATTTAATTTGATTGATGGATTGATGATTTACTGAATAGCTGGCAGATTTCTTATAGAGAAATATTCTTTACTTTTGTAAGTCTCCCTTGCTAATGCTTAGGAAACTGATGTTATTTCATGATATATTAATAGAATAATGAATTCCATAACCCTTTAATATCTGAGCTTAATCAGATATTTTAAATCCAGGTCCTACATAGGTCATAAATTGAATAATTTTTCACTTCTTTTGGAAATAGTGAATTGACCATAATTTAATCCTCTTATTCAGATCAATGGTATTATCATGAAATTTACTCTGGAGATGTTATTTGTAAAATAGTCCCTTTTTAGACTGATCCTTGCTGACAGCAGGCTTCCTTTTCCCTCTAACCTTCCCTCCTTATTCCTTCTCCTATCTTCTTTTATAATCTATAACTTCAACCTTTCTAACCCCAAACCATCCCTTGAATTGTGTCTGTACCATCAGAAGCAAAAATGTAAATGGATTTATCTAGTAGTGATTTTACAAATCCCTATTGAAACCCTCTTATTTTACTATGTCAAATAAGTAGGAACATCATTAAGGCACATTACTTGCACTTAGGAATGCCTTGAGTCTAAATCCTGCCTCATAAACCTACTAGCCATATGACTATGAACAAGTCATTTCATGTTGTCTCTTTAATTTCAAATTAGTTAAATGAGGATTATAATAACATCTACTGCCGAGATTGTTGTGAGGCTCAAATGAGATAACATATATAAAGCACAAAATTGAAACATTCTCTAAATGCTGGCTATTTTAATTTTTAATATAATTATAATCATCAGCACTAAAAGAAAAACCATCTCAGTTACAGGAGAGACACATATGTTCTTACACCAAGGCTGCAACAGATTAGGGTGTGTTATAAAAGTTGTACTTATTCTAGGGACTTATTGAGTCAGTTTTTTCTCTCCTTTCCTCTTTCCCCTTCTATCTTGGCTTGAAAACAGAGGCATGGCTCAAATGCAATGCCGTTGGATGAGTCATAAGAGTACCCTATCTTTTTCCAAAATATGATTATAAATTAATTCTACAAGTAGTGTGATCTCTCCTAACCAGGCCCCATTCTTGATCTCCCAAATTTATTCATTTTCAGATGTTGCTCCAAATGCAGTGTGGTGTAGTTGATAGCAGATTGGAAAACCACAAAGACCCCAGTTCAGGTCCTGCCTCTGTTAAATCTATTATAATCAATCCTATAGAAGTCATTCAATGTATCATTGCACAAAAAACCTTTAGGACAATGAGACTCAAATAAGTTGCTGACTTTCATGATAGAGTCAATATCTAATCCTTTTTCCCTTAAGTAATGAAGTCACAGGTCCAGTTTCCATTCTTGACCCTATCACTACCTTCATATTTGTTGTTGAAAATATTGAAAAATATAAGCCCTACTCATTTTAGGATTCTCTAGAAAGTCTGACTCTTCTATGTCATTCTGTGGAAAAGTCTTGATATGTGACCTGAACAGAGAGGCAGAGATAAAAGATATGTAACTGTTAGTGAAAAGATACAAGAATCAGTCTTAAAAAAGACCCATGAGGAGCCTTAAGGAGTCATATATTTGTTCTGGGTTTCATGTGTGAAATAAAAGATGTGGAAAACTACAAAGACCCAGGTTCAGGTCCTGCCTCTGTTAAATGTAATATTGTAATCAATCCTGTGGAAGTTATTCAACATCTCAATGCACCAAAAAACTTTATGACAATGAGACTGAAATAAGTTGCTGACTTGCACGCTAGAGTCAATTTTTAATCCTGTTTCCCTTAAGTAATGAAGTCACAGGTCCAGTCCCTGTTTTTGTCCCTATCACTACCTTCATATTTATTACTTAAAATATCAAAAAATAAAAGTCGAACTGTTTTCAACGTTCTCTAGAAAGTCTGACTCTTCTATGTCATTCTGTGGAATAGTGTTGATATGTGACCTGAACAATGAGGCAAAGATAAAAGATATTGAACTGTTAGTGAAGAGATATGAAAATCAGTCTTTCTATGGCCCATGAGGAGCCTTAAAGAGTCATATAATTGTTCTGGGTTTCATGTGTGAAATAAATAATGTGGAAAAGGTGATCTCATATGTCCCTGTTATGTTTTAGCATTGGTTAAGTCATGAGTCGGTGTTCCTTTGAAACTGGACCCATTAGTTAGACCAAATAGTGAAATATATGAATCATTTTCCATTACGGCTACAAGAATTAAAAAACCCTTCTTGCCCCATCCACCTCTTAAACCAAAATTATGTATAATAGTCAAAGTCTGCCATTATGGCATTCATCTCTTTAACTCATTCTCCATTTTCACCATTACCATTAGGATGACCACTTTCAAATTTCTTTCTCCTCTCAAACTTCCTGTAATTCTCAAATATTCATATTTATCAGTGGACTCATTGATTTGGATTTTAATTCTGTGGATAGTGTTATAATGAAAATAACAGATAGTTTGGAGAAGCAGATAAATATGTCGGGGCCAAATAAAGCTTTAGGTCAAGAACCAGAGATTGACAGGCTTCAGTTGAGGAAAGGAGGGGGCTAAACACTCCTGGCTCTCAAACCCCTCCCCCTCTAACTGCTTCTGCTTCAGTTGATAATGAAGACAGGAATAAGATTCTTCTGGTAAGTTTCTGTTATGGCTGAAACCCCAATACTGTTCCTTTTCTTAAACTTTATATTCCTCACAGGTCAGTATGATGAGAATATAGAAATTAGTTATCTAACAGTTGAGGACAGAGGAGACCTTCTTAAACTGGCAGCCAACAGGGATTCAAAGCAAATGTACAGACTGAGTTGTGAGTATCTTCCCAAATAATTATCAGGCACAGATTTGAAGGTAAAGGTTATATTAAGTAATAACAAAGAAAACTAGAAAGGGTAAATGAGGGTTTTAGAATAATGAGAGGAAACCCTGAACTGCTAAGTAGATGTTACCCTTCCCCCTCCTCACAAGAGGGGATGAAGCACCTAACTGAAACTGGCTCTCTTGCTATTGATAAATATCTTACTCTCTAATCACTAAGTAATTATATAATTATATTAATGAAGAATAGTAATAACAAACAGGCTACCCCTATGAGTAGAAACCACTGGCTTATGCTACAATGCTACACCTCAGGAGAACCCCCAAGTCAGGAGTAGCAAGCAGAGTGTCTGCTCACATCCACTCCCACAAATTAACTGTCTCTAACTCTTCTCAACTGCCCCTCACCCAAAGTTCTCCAGGGGGGTCCCCTGGAATTCTGGGTGAGGTTATCCCTGTACCTTTGCAAGGATTCCATGCTTTGCATCTGCACACAACAATGGTCATGGTTGATCTCTAGCCTCCTTGTTCTAAGATGGAACTTAGTATTCAGACTGATTTCTCTATGGGAAGAAGTTTAGAATTTCTGAAACTTAACTATTTGATTTCTTGGAATTGTAGTTGTGGGGGAAAGTTTTCTTTCCTCCTTATCCTTGAACAGAGATTTGCTTAATTTTAGGTGGACAAACTCAATCAGGAAAGAGCACAGTTAAAATAACACTCTAAACTAAATGTTTTTAATTTTAGAGTGTATCATACATAGCAGTAGGTAAAGCAGGGAGTTGTGAGGAGGAGATGGAGAGAGAGAGACTGACAAATGATGGTGGAGAGATAGAGAGAGAGAGAGAGAGAGAGAGAGAGAGAGAGACAGACAGACAGACAGACAGACAGACAGACAGACAGACAGACAGACAGACAGACACTTAATCATTTTCTGGGGGTCAAAGTATAGTGTGTCCAACTGTGGCTTCTTAGACCTTCTTGGCCTTCTGAAGGCTCTACCACAAGTCAGACACAAATAGCTGCCTTTAACATTTGTGAGAGAAAAATCTCTAAATTTGTGGATAGCATCTTTGTGAGCTACTGTAATTCTGCTTTTGAAATAGAGAAATACATCCTTTTTCATGAGACCATGCCATGTTGGATGGTCATGTGCCAGTGTCTTCCATGTCCCCCAATCAAGACCAAAATTTTTCAAGGAAACATACTGTGTCCTTGTATCAATACTGTCCATCCTCTGTGTGAAAAATTGCCTTCTGAGCATTCTCTGTTGTCTTTTAGGCATATGTATGTTTGGCATTTGAGCCATGGGGCCAGCCCATCAGAGTTGCACTCCCTGCAGTAGAGTTTGAATACTTGCCTCTTTAGCTCAAGAAGGGACTTCAGTGTCCATTGCCTTATCTTACCTGGCAATCTTCAGAATCTTCCTTAGATGATTCAGATGAAAGCTAATCAGTTTCCTGGGATAAATGTGGTATATTATCCAGGTTACACAGGCATACAATGAAGAGATCAGCAGAATGGCTCTATAGATCTTCATTTATGTAGGCAATATAAATTTCTTCTTTCCCACACTTTTCTTTGGAGCCTCCTAAACACTAAAGTAGTTCTGTCAATGCATGCATCAACTTTATCTTCTATGTGTACATCCCTGGAAATTATACTGCCAAGATAATTAAACATCCATAGCATTCAAAATTTCTACATTTGTTATAACCAATGGTCCCACATAGGGATGTTGTGGTGCTGGTTGGTGGGGAACTTGTCTTGGTGTTAATTTTAAGACCAAAGACTGCACCTCAGTCTTGGAGGCTATAATGAGAGCACCAACATTTTCACCAACTCTCCCTTCTTTTTAGTCTTGGTTTGTAGCCTATTTCAAGTTAAATAATTTACCATCAATGGAGTAGCTCACTTTGATGTCATTTTCATCTCCAATGAAGCTATCTGACAAAACATTGTGCTAAAAAGCATGGGAGCAAGCACACAGTCTTAATTCATTCCACTGGTGATTGGAAAAGTGTGAGAGTATCACAAATTATCTAGAACCCATGCAAGCATGCCAATCTGGAGTTGGTGTACAATACTGATAAATTCTTTGGTCAATCAACTTTTGTCATGATCTTTCGCAAGCACCTATGATGAAGAGCATAAAAGGTTTTGGTCTAATTGATGAATGTTGGGTACAGACATCTCCTCTTTTACTGGCATTTCTCCTGGAGTTGTCAGGAAGCAACTACCATATCAATTGTTCCTTGGGCCTTTCTGAAACAATGCTGATGCTTAGGTAGATAATCATCTTCCAGATGAAGGATAAGCCTAGAAAGGAGGACTCTGGAAAGAATATTGCCAGGAATGACCAAGAGAGAGACCCCCTTGTGATTGCACAGGACAACTTTTTTCTTTTTCCTTTATGAAGATGGACAACAGAGATATTCTTGACCTTCTGGGGTATAACCTCCTCTTGGCATATTAACTGGAAGATTTCAGTCAAATTTTGTATGAGTTATATGAGTCTTGTTGTTGTCTGCTGTAATGGAATCAGCAACAGGTTATTTGCTATGTGAAAGGAGTCTCTTGGCATTCAAGGCCTCTTGTTCAGTTGGAAGTTCAATGAGAGAGAGAAAGACTTCTACCTGAGGCATGTCAATGGTTTAAGCATTCACTGATGATGGTCTGTTGAGAGCAGTATGGATGTGTTAACCTCTCCCACGAGAGTCATATCTTTATCACAGATCAGAGTGACTCCATCAAAATTGAGTAGCTCAGATGCTCCATAGATATTTTCATCCATAAATAGCCTTCAGGGTATCATGGAAGTGCTTTGTTTGGATTGTTGACACCAGCATAAAACAGATTTTCCCCTGCTTTCTTATTGAGACAATGATCCTGTATCTTCCTAAGCTTTGTTTGATCTTTACCTTTAATAGAGTTAAATGCTGCCTTCTTAGAGACATTCAAGCTGCCCTTTTGGTAAATTGGAATTCTTATCTGTGCTTTAGTACTTTCTGAATTTCCTAATAATTTTTATCAAGCCAGTCTGCTGTTTGTGAGTATTCTGATCATGATGAACAAATTCAGGGCCTCAATGGCCATTAAAGTAATAAATAATTGTCCTTGTGACACTGTTGAAAAGGGTCTCTAAGTCATCATGAAATTTATCTATGGCCTCTTCAGGGTTTGCCATGGTGGGAGCATATGTACTTATGATAATGGAATGGCACTTTCCTGAAAGTATCAATCTCTTTGTCATGAGCCTGTCATCCAATGGTTTGGAGGGCAGATAGACATAAATACATTTGGTCAGAGAAAGACAGAGACAGAGACAGACAAACAGAGACACAGAGAAAAGGTTGAGGGAGAAGGAAAGAAAGAACATCCTGATGGGGGGTGAGGGATATCTGAAAGAATTCTAGGTTATGTCACAGATTTTAGATCAGAAGAGTGCAGGGAAGATTTAACTTCTCCCTTTACCTTTTCTATTTATGTATTATTAGTCATTTGGTGCCAAATTTTCTGCTTCCTTATGGTAGCCTTCGAAGCCCATACATTTTGGTCACCTCCAAAACAAATTTTTTCTGCATACTCTGGGACTCTCAAATCACAGTTTCAAATGTTTTATGATGGAGGAAGAAATATAACTTAAAGAATATAACATCCCATTTGAAGAAAAGGGGGCAGGCATCTCTCCTGTATTTGAATATACAATAGAATTATTCTAATGGTCTTTGCAGATTGATTCCAGACCAAAAATTCACCTTAAATCATACAACCTTAACATAATTCATGAATTCTCAGAGATACAGACTACCTCATTTCAATCTCCATCATTGATTTCCTACCAGGAACTCTTTTTCTGGGGATAACTTATACCAGTCTTATCCTAAACTAAGTCCTCAATGTAATCTTGCATGCAAAATATGGCCGCACACACTTATGCCCACAAATTTATACCTCCTAGACACCAACTATTGTGTCTAGGAGAAGATTAAAAGATTTTAGTTCTTCATAGAAACGACAGCAATTAATTTTTATCTATAAATCACGTTTTATCATATACTGGGATCAAAGAGATCCTGACATATTACTTATTTCAAGATATTCCTCTGATGTTCTTTGGTCTCATATGAATTCTTATTCAGACAGTGATGTCTCAAGGGTTGTAGATGACTAAATGAGAGTTACTTTTCAGTTATTTTCTATACCAATTTTCATAAAAAGGGAGTTCCCTGCAGTAACTCACCAATATGACTGGAAATTTCCCCTTCTGAGCACGGGGAGCAGTCAAAGCAGCAGGCAGGCTGCCCCTCCAAAGGGGTCTTCTTAAATCCAGGACCACAACTGTCACTGCATACAGCACGGGGAACCTACGATAGTAACAAGAGAATAGAAGACATTTCTACTGAGTTTTGGAGAACAAATAGACTTATTTTTATGTAATGTCTGATTTGAAAGCCACTGACATAGACAACTAAATCATAATGTAGATAGTATACTGAACTTGGAGTTGTGGAGAGCTGAATTCATACCCACCATATTATTATCTGTGTGATCCTAAGAAAGTTATTTAATCTTTCTCTGCACCAGTTTCATAAAATTTCTCTTAAAAAATCTTTTACTTTCCGTCTTAGAATTAATATTATATATTGGTTCCAAGGAAGAAAAGATGTAAGGGCTAGGCCATGGGAGTTAAGTGATTTCCTCAGAGTCACACAGCTAGGAAGTGCTTGAACCCAGGAGCATGCATCTTTAGACCTGGATCTCGAGCAATAGGATACCTAGCTTCCATCTTCCTAAACTTTCAAATGGGATTAATAATAGCTATCATTTAAGAGGATTATTGGGAGGATAAAATGAAATGATGTTTATAACCCCCTTGGCACAGATTAAGTTCTCAATAAATGCCTGTTTCCTTGCACTTTTTATTTTACATATATTTAAGAAACAAGAGGTTCCTGTTGAAAGTGATTGTTTCATTGATATTTCCGAGGAACGTTCAACTGTTACATCTGAAGGGAGATTAAGCACAGTGTAAGGGCTATATTGTTAAGGGTAAAAATAAAAGGGTTGACTAAATTTCTATGAGTGTGGTCTCCAGGAATTATTACTCAATTCCAAACGATTTTTATGGTATTTATTTACAAAAGGAGAAAGAGTGAAAGTAAGAAAATCAGAGAGAGTAGATTTTTATTCCAGCCTGATCCAAACCAGGCAGGGCTTCAGAGGCCCCAGCAAAGAGGGCCAAGAGGTAAATTAAACATCGGTTTTATCCTTGAGACCTCCTCCAAGATCAAGGGCCTTTCCAGAGACTATTACCTCCAGAACAAGTCAGGGAAAGGAAGTCAGTCTGTTTCACTCACCCACATTGTAGTCCTAATAGAAAGCAGTCCTCAGATGGAGCTCCTCCGGGTCAGGTTGAAAGCAAAAGACCTCCTCACAGGAAGTTCTTGCCACTTATAAAGACAATTCCTTTTGTCACTTCCTGTGCCTTTCTTCCATTTTACATGGAACAATTCCAGCTAAATCTTTGCTTAGGACTAGCCAGGCATCAATCAGTCAATTCTGATTCATCACTTACTAGAGCACACGTGGGTCACAGACCTCCCCATACTTAAGGATAAGTGCAGTGTATATACTTTTTGTTATTAAATCTAAAAATGGGCAGGGTCGAGTTTATCTCATCTTCACAATAACAACAACTTGGAGAAGAGGAGTCAAGATGGAAAGATAACTATAAGAAACTCTGCTTGTTGTGTAGCTTATTCAAAAATAACATAAGAAGTGAAGGGTTGAGGAGGTTATATTAAAATTACTACTAGTAAATATATATAAAAATAGTACAACTATATGTTATATAGCATATAACACATATGTCTATTAAATCTTTCTGTTTATTTATGTATATTTATACCACCACAAGTCAGAAATAGATGATGAAATAGAGAAAATGACACAGAATATCAATATATCCTAATTCCTCAAACAGATCAGATATGTATCAAAACAACTTCTCATAAACAAATCCAAGGAAAACTCACAGGGTCATTCTTCCAGCCTAGATTAACACCACATGATAGACAGAGAAATCTACAGACACCAGGAAAAGTGCATGGCGAGGATTATGCCATTTGAATTTATTCACCAGAGAAAGAAGAGATCCTAGACTCATATTAAGAGATCTTGATGGGAAGATTTGCATTTAGGTAGCTTTGCCCATCACTCTCTAGCTTTGAGTCATAGAACTAGGGTAGGAAGAGAAAGGGAATTTTTACTCATGGGTAACTTTCTGTGTTAAAAATTGACCTCAGGCTATAGGTTTTATACTAAGAGAGGAGAATGTCCTGTGATAAACAGTAACATTGCGGCTCATGTACTGAGTGAAGAGGAGGGTTTACATTCGAGTTTCTATTCCAGTTTAACATATGCAGAGAAATAAGCAAGGCAGAATTTCCTAAATGCCCAAAAGCTGGTAGTCCCTTCATTCTGAACCAGCAGGACTGCTCATCTGGTTGACAGTGGATGAGTCATTCTAGTGTTGCTCAAACCCCAAACTAGGTCACAACCTTGGAGAATTCATAGTAGGGTGAGCAAGGAGGAGGAAGGAGCATAGCTCAGACTTTACCCTGAGCCAGACCATTGTGAAAATACTAAAATCTTTACATCTCCAACTTGAACCATATCTGATACCTTGGAATAACACAAAAATCAATCCCCTCCAATATCCAATAAGACATCAGGAATATTTAAGACTTGCCATCTAGAAGTGTCCGAATACTAATGTAAATATAAAATGAAGTTAGATAGAGTAAGGATGTAGATGGAAAATGAGCAAATTAGTACAAGAATACCAGAATTTGCCAGGAAAAGCCATGGACAATATTCATGAAGTCCTGCAGAGTCAGAAATGACCGCAAGACTGAAGAATAACAAATACCATGTAGTATGCTCATTCCTGAAGTTACCTTGAATAAGTCATGCTATCTCCATAAGCACCATAGACTAGATAGCCCATGAGTTCTGTTTTCTATCTAGATATATATCCTCAATCTTAAGAGTCATTTGACGGAGGTTCCAGGAAGATGGCGGCATGGACGGAGTGAATCTTAAAACCTGCGCACCCTTACATACTGAGGTAGAAAACAATGTGCTTTGAAAAGAAAGAGGACAAAATCTAATAAAGGGACAGAGCAGGGGGAACCCTACTGCAGCACAACTAAGGAGTTAAGCCAAGAAAAAGGCTTCAATACTTGAACTATCAGGACTGAAGGCATAGAAGGGGAATCCCAGGATCCCAGGACGCCTCCCCCACGTACTGTGTGGAGTCTCCAGCAGCTGGGAAATCTCAGGGCCTTTGGGTGCTCTGGTCAGGAGAGAGGACCTTGCTGGCATAGGACTCAGGGAGTCAAACACAGGCACTGGAGAGGTGACTGGAGGAGAAAACCAGAGAAACACAGCAAAAACGCCCAGAAGATGGTGACTTAGAGAAAGCCAAGCCCCAGAGTGCAGACAGCTTGGCTTCCTCATACCAAGATAGAGAACTCAGGGCTTCAAGAGGAAAGAAAACCAGAACAAACACAATGGATAGCCCAGGGGGACCCCACTGTTGGAGAGCTCAGTTCAGAGAAAAGGCTTCTTCTTGTCACCCCACATTTGGGGGGGGGGTTGGTTGTTTGTTTTTCCCTCTCCTCTAGGTTTTGAGGTTTTAGCCTCAGGGCAGATTAATCCAATCAATACAGGATTAATCCCAACAATTAGACAGACTAAGAAGACTTCCAAGGGCATAGAAAGTAACTACAAGCATTTGCCCCTGGAGGGAAGATTTTTCATCAAAGCTCATTAAATACATCTGCTCAAATTAGCAGAACAAAGAAGGGAAAAAACATGAGTAAGCAACAGAAAAAGAGAAAATAAATGACAATTGACAGCTTCTTTCAAGGAAGTGAAAAGGGAGCAGATGAAACAGAAATAGAAGAAGAGGAAATAGTTCCAGCCAACTGGACACAGGCTTCAGAAGATCTCAAGATTCAATTAACGTAAGAATTTAAAACTCAATTAATTCAAGAACTTCAGGAACTCAAAAAAACAATCAAGAGAGGCTGAAGACAATTTGAAAAACGAAATACGTGAGCAAAAACAAGAAAATAAAGTCTTAAAAGCCAGAATTGTCCAGCTTGAAAAAGAAGCATAAAGGCAAAAGATGATCTACAAAGAAAATCAGACCAAAAAGAGAAGGATGACCAAAAAGCAAGGGATGAAATTCAGTCTTTAAAAAACAGAACTCAACAATTAGAAGAAAATAACTTCACAAGGCAGCAAGAATATATTAAACAAAATTTTTAAAAATGGAAAATTTTAGGAGAATATGAAACACCTCATTGATTCAACCAAAGATCTGGAGAACAGAGCTAGAAGAGACAACTTAAGAATTATTGGTTTAGGGGTTCCGGGTTAAGATGGCGGCAGACTAAGAAGCAGCTCTTAACCTCTCCTGACCAAAACACACAAAACTCCTCAAGGGGACATAAAAACAAGTCCAGACGAATGGAGGAACCCCACAACAGGACACAGGGGAAAGTATGGGCATTAAACAAAATTGAAGAATTCCAGGTATTTGCACAGAAAAGACCAGGGCTAAATGGAAAGTTTGATATCCAACCACAAAAATCGAGAGAAACATGAAAAGGTAAATAAGATACAGAGGGGAAAGAAAGTAAACTTATAATTTTCAAATTTGCCTTTTTAAGGGCCTCAGTGAGATCTAATTATCTGTATTCCTATGTAGAGAAATGTTATGTATAATTCTCTGTAGTGAACTCTATTCACTATTATAATATTCACTATTATAGTAATCAGAAGAATAATTCACAGGGTGAGGGTGGAACACTAAATAATCTATGATGACATGGGGGATGGGAAAGAGGGGGTGAATAGCAGGGGACACCAAGAGAAACATGAGTGAATAAGAAAATAGGATATTCTATTACACACAAGAGGGCACGGGAGGGAGAGGAGACAAATACTATTATAAGGAGAGGAAGAGAGCATTAAGAGGTAATAATCAAACCTTACTCTTAGTGTAATCAACCCGGAGAGGGAAGAGTAGCTATACTATCCATTGGGACATAAAACTCTTATCTAACACTTCTGAGAAAGTTAGAAGGGATAAACCAAGGGGAGCAGGGGAGTGGGGAGGTCAAAAAAAGGGAGGGGAGAAGAGGGAGGGAATTCATAAGGCCTTTAAAAACAAAAAGAGGGGGAAAAATAAGGGAGGGGATAGAAAGGGAAGTTAATCAAGGGAGGGGATAAGGGATAGCGGCTCAATAGCAAACCACTGATTTAAAAGGAAAAAGTATAAGGAAAAAGGGGGTAGGAAGAGGGGAGGATTCAAAAACGACAGCAAATGCACAACTGATGATTATAACTCTGAATGTGAATGGGATGAACTCTCTCATAAAATGGAAGCAAATAGCAGAGTGGATTAGAAACCAAAATCCCACCATATGTTGTCTACAAGAAACACATATGAGGCGGGTGGACATACACAAGTTTAAGGTTCAGGGTTTGAGCAAAACCTTTTGGGCGTCAAATGAGAAAAAGAAGGCAGGAGTGGCTATTATGATTTCTGTCAAAAAAAAAAAAAAAAAAAAAAAAAAAAAAAAAGACAGGGAAGGTCATTACATCCTGATTAAAGGCAGTATAAACAATGAGGAAATAACACTGCTCAATATGTATGCACCAAGTGGCATAGCACCCAAATTCATAAAGGAGAAACTAGCAGAGCTCAAGAAGGAAATAGATAGTAAAACCATACTAGTGGGAGAGCTAAATATTCCTCAGTCAGACCTAGATAAATCAAATCAAAAAATTAATAAGAAAGAGGTAAGAGAGGTGAATGAAGTCCTAGAAAAATTAGATTTAATTGATATGTGGAGAAAAATAAATAGGGACAAAAAGGAATACACCTTCTTTTCAGCTGCACATGGCACATTCACAAAGATTGACCATGTAATAGGGCATAGAAACATTGCAAACCAATGCAAAAGAGCAGAAATAATAAATGTAACCTTCTCAGATCATAATGCAATAAAATAATAATTAGTAAGGGCACCTGGACAGGAAAATCAAAAACTAATTGGAAATTAAATAATATGATTCTTCAAAACCAATCTGTCAAAGAAGGAATCATAGAAACAATCAACAATTTCATTGAAGAAAATGACAATGATGAGACATCCTTCCAAACTCTGTGGGATGCGGCCAAAGCAGTACTCAGGGGGAAATTTATATCCTTGAGTGCATATATTAACAAATTAAGGAGGGCAGAGATCAATGAATTGGGCATGCAACTCAAAAAAATAGAAAGGGAGCAAATTAAAAATCCCCAGATGAAAACTATATTAGAAATACTAAAAACCAAGGGAGAAATTAATAAAATTGAAAGTAAAAGAACTATTGAATTAATAAATAAGACTAGAAGCTGGTACTTTGAAAAAACAGATAAAATAGACAAAGTACTGCTCAATCTAATAAAAAAAAGGAAAGAAGAAAACCAAATTGACAGTATCAAAAATGAAAAGGGAGACCTCACCTTTAATGAAGGGGAAATTAAGGCAATCATTAAAAACTATTTTCCCCAATTACATGGCAATAAATATAACAATTTAGGAGATATGGATGAATATTTACAGAAATATAAACAGCCTAGATTAACAGCAGAAGAAATAGAATACCTAAATAATCCCATATCAGAAAAACAAATTGAACAAGCCATCAAAGAACTCCCTAAGAAAAAAAAGCCAGGGCCTGATGGATTCACAAGTGAATTCTATCAGACATTCAAAGAGCAACTAATCCCAATACTATACAAATTATTTGATATGATAAGGAAAGAAGGAGTCCTACCAAATTCCTTTTATGACACAAATATGGTACTGATTCCAAAGCCAGGGAGATCAAAAACAGAGAAAGAAAACTACAGACCAATCTCCCTAATGAACATAGATGCAAAAATCTTAAATAGAATACTAGCAAAGACACTCCAGCAAGTAATTAAGAAGATCATTCACCACGATCAGGTGGGATTTATACCAGGAATGCAAGGTTGGTTCAACATTAGGAAAACCATCCACATAATTGACCATATCAACAGTCTAACAAACAAAAATCACATGAATATCTCAATAGATGTTGAAAAAGCCTTTGACAAAATACAGCATCCATTCCTATTGAAAACACTGAAAAGTATAGGAATAGAAGGACCTTTCCTAAAAATAATAAACAGTATATACCTAAAACCATCAACAAACATCATATGCAATGGGGATAAATTAGAAGCCTTCCCAGTAAGATCAGGAGTAAAACAAGGATGCCCATTATCACCTCTATTATTTAACATTGTACTAGAAACACTAGCAGTTGCATTTAGAGAAGAAAAAGAAATTGAAGATATCAAAATAGGCAAGGAGGAGACTAAGCTATCACTCTTTGCAGATGATATGATGGTCTACTTAAAAAATCCTAGAGAATCAACTAAGAAGCTTGTAGAAATAATCAACAACTTTAGCAAAGTTGCAGGATACAAAATAAATGCACATAAATCATCAGCATTTCTATACATTTCCAACACACTAGAGCAGCAAGAAGTAGAAAGAGAAACACCATTCAAAATCACCCTAGACAATATAAAATACTTAGGAATCTAACTACCAAAACAAACACAGCAATTATATGAAAACAACTACAAAACACTTTCCAAACAAATAAAACTGGATCTAAACAATTGGAAAGCCATTGATTGCTCATGGGTAGGACGAGCTAACATAATAAAAATGACCATTCTCCCCAAATTAATTTGCCTGTTTAGCGCCATACCTATCAAGCTACCAAAAAACTTCTTTACTGAATTAGAAAAAAACTATAACAAATTTCATTTGGAATAACAAAAGATCAAGAATATCAAGGGAAATAATGAAAAAAATGTGAAGGAAGGGGGCCTAGCAGTACCAAATATTAAACTATACTATAAAGCAGCAGTCATTAAAACAATATGGTACTGGCTAAGAGATAGAGAGGAGGATCAATGGAATAGACTTGGGGTTAATGACATCAGCAAGACAGTGTATGATACACCCAAAGAGCCCAACTTTTGGGACATGAATCCACTATTAGACAAAAACTGCTGGGAAATTTGGAAAACAATATGGGAGAGATTAGGTCTAGATCAACATCTCACACCCTACACCAAGATAAATTCAGAATGGGTGAACGACTTGAATATAAAGAGGTAAACTATAAACAAGTTAAGTGAACACAGAATAGTTTACTTGTCAGATCTGTGGGAAAGGAAAGACTTTAAAACCAAGTAAGAGTTAGAGAAAATT
>NC_058130.1:786890893-787000045 GCF_016433145.1 Gracilinanus agilis | reverse complement strand
ATGCATTGCTGGTGGAGCTGTGAACTGATCCAGCCATTCTGGCTGGCAATTTGAAATCATGCTCAAAGGGCTATAAAAGACTGCCTGCCGTTTGATCCAGCCATACCATTGCTGGGTTTGTACCCCAAACAGATCATAGATAAACAGACTTGTACGAAAATATTTATAGCTGCGCTTTTTGTAGTGGCAAAAAACTGGAAAATGAGGGGATGTCCTTCAATTGGGGAATGGCTGAACAAATTGTGGTATATGCGGGTGATGGAATACTGTTGTGCTAAAAGGAATAATAAACTGGAGGAGTTCGAGGCGAACTGGAGAGACCTCCAGGAACTGATGCAGAGGGAAAGGAGCAGAGCCAGAAGAACATTGTACACAGAGACTGATATACTATGCTAAAATCAAATGTAATGGGCTCCTGTACCAGCAGCACTGCAATGACACAAGACAGCTCTGAGGGATTTATGGTAAAGATGCTACCCACATTCAGAGGAAGGACTGCAGGAGAGGAAACATATAAGAAAAACAACTGCTTGAACGCATGGGTCGGGGTGGACATGATTGAGGGTGTGGACTCGAAACTACCACACCAATGCAACTACCAACAATTTGGAAATTGGTCTTGATCAAGGACACATGACAAAACTAGTGGAAATGTGCATTGGCCATGGGTGGGGGGAGTGAGGGGGTCAAAGGGGAAAGGAGGAGCATGAATCATGTAACCATGTTAAAAATGAATATTAATGAATGTTTGAAAAAAAAAGAATTATTGGTTTACCAGAACATCATGATAAAAGAAAAAGTTTAGATAGCATTTTACAAGAAATTATCAGAGAAAATTGCCCAGAAATTCTTGAACAAGAGGGAAAAGTGGAAATTGAGAGAATCCACAGATCACCTCCTACATTTAATCCACAACTGACAACTTCTGGGAATATTATAGCCAAATTCAAAAACTACCAGACCAAGGAAAAAATATTACAAGCTGCCAAAAAGAAGTCATTCAGATATCAGGGAACCACAGTTAGGATAACACAGGATCTGGCTGCATCTACATTGAAGGACCAGAAGGCATGGAACACAATATTCAGGAAATCAAGATAACTGGGTCTACAACCAAGAATCAACTATCCAGCAAGACTAACTATATTATTACAGGGAAAAGTATACTCACTCAACAAAATTGAGTACTTCCAAACATTGATCAAGAAAAAACCGGACTTAAATAGAGAGTTTGCTGCCCAAACCAAGAACTTAAGAGAATCAACATCAGATAATTAAGAGAATGGGGGGAGCAGAAAAAAATTCTTTTCTTTAAGGGACACAACAAGATTAATCAATTTATATCCCAAGAAGAAAAGAAGGTATTGGCAAATACTAAAAATTATTATTACCAACAGAGTAACTAGAAGAAGTTTACATAGAAGGAACAGGGACAAACTGTATAGGATGAAATGTCAAGATATATATATATGTGTGTGTGTGTGTGTGTGTGTGTGTGTGTGTGTGTGTGTGTATGTATGTATAAATATATACAAAACTGGAGGGGAAGAAGATAACAATAAGAAAAAAAGGAAATCAAACAAAAAGGAATAAATGTATATTCCATAAAGAAGCATGTTGGATCAACAGGGAAAAATAACAATACACTGTAAGAGTAAAGAGGTTATAGAGAGGGAATATTCAATACTTAAGTGCATTGAAATCAACTTAGAGAAGAACAATCAGATCCATAGGGGCAGAAAATTGATTCATGCCCTATAGAGAAGTAGAAGGGTAACAAAGGGACTGGTAGAAAGGGAAGCATTACTAGGGAGGGAGAGGGCTTGGGGGGGAGCACCGCATAGCTTTAAAGAACAATAAGAGGGGAATAAGAAGGGAGGGGGGAGAAAGGGAAGTACAACAAGGGAAGGGAATATAGGAACTGATTAAAAACAAAACACTGGTATAGAAGGAAACAGTGAAAGAAGAAAGGACAAGACTAAGAGAGAGAATCAAAGTGTCTGGGAATGCACAGTTGATAATTATAACTCTGAATGTCAATGGGATGAACTCACCCATAAAACGGAAGCAAATAGCAGAGTGGATTAGAAACCAAAACCCAACCATATGCTGTTTACAAGAAACACACATCAGGCAGACAGCCAGACATAGAATGAAAATGAGAGCATGGAGCAAAATCTTTTGGGCTTCAAATGAGAAAAAGAAGGCAGGGGTGGCTATCATGATCTCTGACAGAGCCAAAGTGAAAATATATAAGGTTAAAAGAGATAGGGAAGGTTACTACACCCTAATAAAAGGCAGTATAAACAATGAAAAAATATCAATACTCAATATGTATGCACCAAACGGAATAGCTTCCAAATTTCTAAAGGAGAAGCTAGTGGAGCTCAAGGATGAAATAGATAGCAAAACCATACTACTGGGGGACTTGAACCTTCCCCTATCAGATCTGGATAAGTCAAACCAAAAAATAAATAAGAAAGAGATAAGAGAGGTGAATGAAACCCTAGAAAAAATTGAGTTAATAGATATATGGATAAAAATAAATAGAGACAAAAAGGAATATATCTTCTTTTCAGCAGCACATGGAACATTCACAAAGATAGACCATGTAATAGGGCATAGAAACATGGCAAACAAATGCAAAAAAGCAGAAATAATAAATGTAAATTTCTCAGATCATAATGCAATAAAAATAGTTATTAGTAAGAATTCATGGACAGGCAAACCAAAAACTAATTGGAAATTAAATAATATGATTCCCCAAAATAATTTAGTGAAAGAACAAATCACAAAAACAATTAATAATTTCATTGAAGACAATTACAATGATGAGACATCTTACCCAAACTTATGGGATGCAGCAATACAGTTCTAAGGGGAAAACTGATATCACTGAGTGCTTATAAGTAACAAATTAGGGAGGGCAGAGGTTAAAGAATTGGGCATGCAACTTAAAAAACTAGAAAATGAACAAATTAAAAATCCTCAGATGAAAACTAAATTAGAAATACTAAAAATCAAAGGAGAAATTAATAAAATCAAAAGTAAAAGAACTATTGAATTAATAAATAAGACCAGAAGCTGGTATTTTGAAAAAACAGATAAAATAGACAAAGTACTGGTTAATCTAATTTAAAAAAGGAAAGAAGAAAACCAAATTAATAGTATCAAAGATGAAAAAGGACACCTCACCTTGAAAGAAGAAGAAGTTAAGACAATCATTAAAAACTATTTTGCCCAATTATATAGCAATAAATTTAGTAATATAGGTGATATGGATGAATATTTGCAAAAATATAAATTGCCTAGATTAACAGCAGAAGAAATAGAATACTTAAATCCAATATCAGAAAAAGAAATTGAACAGGCCATTAAAGAACTCCCTAAAAAAATCGCCAGGGCCTGATGGATTCACAAGTGAATTCTATCAAACATTCAAAAAACAGTTAATCCCAATACTATACAAATTATTTGATATAATAAGCAAAGAAGGAGTCTTACCAAACTCCTTTTGTGACACAAATATGGTACTGATTCCAAAGCCAGGCAAATCAAAAACAGAGAAATAAAATTATAGACTAATCTCCTGAATGAACATAGATGCAAAAATCTTAAATAGAATACTAGCAAAAAGACTCCAGCTAGTGATCAAGAGGGTTCATGATTAGAGGGATTTATACCAGGAATGCAAGGATGGTTCAACATTAGGAAAACCTTCCACATAATTGACCATATCAACAAGCAAACCAACAAAAACTACATGATTATCTCAATAGATGCTGAAAAAGCCTTTGACAAAATACAACACCCTTTCCTACTGAAAACACTAGAAAGTATAGGAATAAAAGGTTCTTTACTAAAAATAATAAACAGTATATATCATAAACCATCAATAAGCATCATATGCAATGGGGATAAATTAGAAGCCTTTCAATAAGATCAGGTGTGAAACACAGATGCCCATTATCACCTCTTTTATTTAACATTGTACTAGAAACACTAGTAGTAGCAATTAGAGAAGAAAAAGAAATTGAAGATATTAAAATAGGCAAGGAGACTAAGTTATAACTCTTTGGAGATGATATGATGGTTTACTTAAAAAATCCTAGAGAATCAACTAAAAAGCTAGTAGAAATAATCAACAACTTCAGCAAAGTTGCAGGATACAAAATAAATGCACATAAATCATCAGCATTTCTATACATTTCCAACACATCACAGCAGCAAGAGGTAGAAAGAGAAACACCATTTAAAATTGCCCTGGACAATATAAAATACTTAGGAATCTATCTACCAAAACAAATACAGAAATTATACAAACATAACTACAAAACACTTTCCAAAAAAGTAAAACTAGATCTAAACAATTGGAAAAACATTGAGTGCTCATGGGTAGGATGAGCTAACATAATAAAAATGACCATTCTACCCAAATTAATTTACTTATTTAGTGCCATACCTATCAAACTACCAAAAACATTTTTACTACATTAGAAAAAACTATAACAAAGTTTATTTAGAAGAACAAAAGATCAAGAATATCAAGGGAAATAATGAAAAAAACGTGAAGGAAGGTGACTTAGCAGTACCAGATATTAAGCTATACTATAAAGCAGCTGTCATCAAAACAATATGGTACTGGCTAAGAGATAGAAGGGAGGATCAGTGAAATAGACTTGGGGTAAGTGATGAAAGCAAGAGAGTGTATGATAAACCCAAAGAGCCCAACTTTTTGGGAGAAAAATCCACTATTTGACAAAAACTGCTGGGAAAATTGGAAAACAATATGGGAGAGATTAGGCTTAGATCAACATCTCACACCATACACCAAGAGAAATTCAGAATGGGTGAAAGACTTAAATATAAAGAAGGAAACTGTAAGTAAATTAGGTGAACACAGAATAGTATACTTGTCAGATCTCTGGGAAAGGAAACATTTTAAAACCAAACAAGAGTTAGAGAAAATTACAAAATGTAAAATAAATAATTTTGATTGTATTAAATTAAAAAGTTTTGTACAAAGAAAAACAATGCAACAAAAATCAAAAGGGAAACAACGAACTGAGAAAAAATCTTTATAACAAAAAATTCTGACAGAGTTCTAATTACTCAAATATTCAAGGTGCTGAATCAATTGTATAAAAAAACAGGGTATGCCCTTCTTTTGGGGAATGGCTGAACAAATTGTGGTATATGTTGGTGATGGAATACTATTGTGCTCAAAGGAATAATAAACTGGAGGAATTCCATGTGAACTGGAAAGACCTCCAGGAATTGATACAGAGTGAAAGAGCAGAGCTAGAAGAACATTGTACTCAGAGACTGATATAACTGTGGTAAAATCGAATGTAATGGATGTCTGTAGTAGCAGCAATGCAATGACCCAAGACAATTCGGAGGGATTTATGGAAAGGAACACTACCCACATTCAGAAGAAGAACTACAGGAGTAGAAACACAGAAGAAAAACAACTGCTTGGACACTTGGGTTGATAAGACATGATTGGGGATGTAGACCTGAAAAGACCACACCCATGTAACTATCAATAATGTGTAAATAAGTCTTGACTGGCCACACATATTAAAACCAGTGGAGATGCAAATTAGCTACAGCAGAGGGGGCCAGAGGTTTGAGGGGATGAAGGGGAAAGTAAAAACATGACTTATGTAACCATGGAAAATTTTTCTAAATGTAAAAAATTATTTAAAAAATAAAAAAGAGTTATTTGATGTCTTCCATTCATAAATATATTTAATGTAGAGTAAACCAAATAGAGCAAAAATTGGTGACTATGAGTGTAAATTTAACACTGAAAATTTCTAACCTTATTATCCATCCTGCTCCACACGATGGCATCCTCACAAATTTTAAAATCTTGTCCAAGTGGAGCTTTGGGGACAAATTGTCCCACTTTCACAAGTTCATCAATTTCCTTAGGAAATAATACATAGTTCATAATGGCATACTGAGCCTCAGAGCTTTTATTCTCATCCACAAAGACTTGGTCACCAGCACTGTTGTTAAATTGGATGTCTTTGAGGAAGTAATTCAGCTGAAAGGAAAAAGGAATCATTATCTGTGGGTGGTGCCTACTGGACCCATTTTGTAGTCTTATGGATTTTTGTGGTCTTGTTTAGAAGTGTGATACAATCTGGCTTTCTATTAGAAGATATGAAAAGGAACCTCTGGAAGCTACAAGTTTCCTTAAATCCACCAGCTTCAAAATTTCATTTTTGTCCTTCACTCCTCATTTTCTTTTGCCTCCATTTTCTAATCTGCTGCAAAGATCTGTTGATTTCTCTTTTGTAGTATCTCAAATAAGCCCCCTTCCTCTCTTCTGATACTGCCACAAGCTCATTATTTCACACCTGGATTGTCGCAATATTTATAGCCTCCTCTGGTGGATCTATCTGTCACAAGTCTGTCCTCATTCTAGTCCTTCCTCCATTCATCCACCAAAATAATTTTCCTAAAGGGCAGGACTGATCATGCCACTTCCATATTCAAACTCTAATGACTATCAACTTCAGAATAGCATACAAAATCTGTGTTGCATTCAGATCATATCATGTACTTATCCCTCCATTACTTTTCTGATTTCTTGTATTTTTATATCACTCCCCTGTCTCTAAGTTCTTGCTGTTGGGGAGCCTGAGGCTGATGGATCATTAAATTTAGAACTTCTTGCCTGAAGTAGAGCTAAAGCTGATTGGGTGTCTAAGTTAATTTTGTCACAAATATGGAAAGCCCATAAAAACAGATGAACACCATGTTTCCTAATGCTAAGCATCTCAGATAAGAGAAACAGAGTTATATAGAGTTTCCATGGTGATTGGTTTTGAGATCAAACTTCTGAAAGACCTTTACATGTGTACTTCTGGTTATAGGGATATTTCCAAGAATAAAATTAATAGTAGAAAGAGAATCTAGTTTTGGTTTTATAAATATAGATATATATGTCTTATAACACCTCTTACTTAGCATAAAGATATTATTAATATTAATATTATCATTCATCTCTCATTTTCCTAAGAAGACAAATGATGTCACAAGGTAATGCCTGACTTTATGCATGAAGTGGATTTTATTGAGGCAAAGTTGCATTAAGCTGCAAGCCTCACTCTCTTCCAGAGTTATCTAAGTCCAGTGGCAAGAGAAATATGAAGATAACTTGTTATGGCCTAGGATGCCATTGGCATCTTAGAGGTCTGATCAAGCCCTAAGTATTCTATTGTCCCTATTTCAGCCACTTCCATGGCCTTTGGAACAAAATATACTCATCTGTCTATTCTGCCAAGATAAGTCTTCACATGCTTGGCATAGACATTTCCCTGGCTCATCCACAGTAGGTTTGGGGCTGATGGATCACCTTTTACAAGATGTGGCTCTTTTGCTGAGATTATTTTACAGAGTTATATCCCCTGAGCATGCTACACATTCTCAGTACCATAGGTGAGAGTATCTAAATACTCAGCATTAGATAGTTTTGGTAATTAATCTAAGTTTGCCTGTGAAGGTCCAACCAAATTTCTGCCTCCCCACTATGCCACCCTATTTGTCTTCTTGTTCATGTCAACAAAATAAGACCATAGGAAAGAAAAAAATCATTGACCCAGAGGTACAAGTAACTATATTGGCTTTAGGTATTATACATTTCCAAGGATATTTACATATGAATTAGCTGACAAAGAACAAAGGAATGAAATTGGAACTTCAGATTAACAAGTCATAGTAGTCCATTTGGAGTCTCCAGAGTAGTAGTGTATTTCCAGTACCACTGGAATCATATCATGACTATTTGCATCTCTGCCTACTTGTAATGACATTGGTCATAGCAGTCCTTCAAATTCCACTCTACAAGTGGACTGCAGCTATAGTTATAAGCAAAGTTACCCCTTATTATGTGGAAATTTTATTCTAAAATATGCTTAACTACCAGTACAACTCTCCTTTAAAATGTAAAAATAATTTTTACAGCTCATGAAAAAAACAAACTACTTTCCCCACTGTATAATTAAAAATGTTGACTATAGCTTTAAAATGGATTTTTACTGAGGTATTTGTATTTAACTAAACTCCAAGAGAATATTTTTGAAAAGAGTATAACTAGACTGTCAATGCATTTTAAAAGGGAATAGAATCATAGAAAGAGGAAGTTTAATAGTCATATAGAAAAATGAAACTGTCAAGGTGAAGACTGTGTGAGGCATAGAAAGGACTAAGATAATTTCTTTCCTGAGAGACTGAGTAGCTTAACTGTCATGAGACAATCTACAGAATATTTTGAAGGAACTAAGTATATATCATCCTGTGAAAGTATTTGAGGGGAATTTTTTGTGGACTCATATCTGTAGAGTTTCCATGTGGAATTGTTCCCCACTTCCATCCTGATAAATATGAAAAAATCAACAGCTTCCATTAATGATTAAAGATCAATTCATGATCTGTTGGAAATTCTGGGAAGATGGTGGCTTAGAAATAGCAAGGCTTCAGACCTCTGTAAACACTTCAACACCAACCAAGGACAAAGGGCAAGGAAGTGTGCTAGTCTGGAAGGAGTGCCTCGCTAGCACAGCTGTGCAAGACTCAAGGCTTTGATCACAGACAGCAGGAAGGTGGATAGAGGAGAAACCCAGAGAGGGTGATCAAACACTCTTTCTTGCACTGCCCCATGCCCTTCTCCAGTATTTGACCTCAGGGCACTTTGAGCTCTGCAGATTAATTCCATCCTGGCTTAAACCTATCAATACAGCAGATAAAAAGTCTTCAGAGGGCAGGGAAGCTCCAACACCCCACCCCCATAGAGTACAGCAAAAGTAGCTGAAATCACATCTTTAGCTTTTACTACCAGCTGGGGAAGATCTGGTCTCAGGTCCCACTAACCTAATTAGTCAACAGAGCAGAGAAGAAGCCCTTCCAGGACTGAATAGCCCAAACCCAGAGATCAAGTAAATGATGACAGGAACAAGATTACAGCCAATTATGGGGGGGGAGAAAGAAAAATATGAGTAAACAATAGAAAAGGAAAAAAAGAAAAAATAATCAACAGCTTCTATCCAGGAATTGAAAAAAGAGCAAATATATCAGAGGAAGATCAAGGAACATCAAGCAAAAACACAGAAGCTCCAGGGAAATGGACACAGGCTTTGGAAGAAGTCAAAATTCAATTAATTCAAGAACTCAAAATTAATTTAACTCAAGAACTGAAAATTCAATTAACTCAAGAACTCAAAAAACAATCAAGAGAAGCTGAAGATAACAAGGAAAAGAAAAATACATGAATGTAAACAAGAAAATAGTGTCTTAAAAGCCAAAATTGACAAGCTTGAAAATGAGCAAAAAAGTGAATGATGACCTACAAAGAAAATTGGACCAGAAGAAGAAGGATGACCAAAAAGCCAGGGATTAAATTCAGTCTTTAAAAATAAAAATCCAACAACTAGAAGGAAATGACTTCACAAGGCAGCAAGATATATAAAATGAAATCAAAAGAATTGAAAGATTAAGGAAAATATGAAACACCTCATTGACACAATCAAGGATCTTGAAAATAGATCCAGGAGAGACAATTTGAGAATTATTGACAAAAGGAAAAGCTTGGACAGCATCCCACAGGAAATTATCCAAGAAAACTGCCCTGATATTCTTGAACAAGAGGGAAAAGTGGCAATTGAAAGAATCCACAGATCACCTCCTACATGTAATCCCCAACTGACAATGCCCAGGAATGTTATAGCTAAATTCAAGAACTACCAGACCAAGGAAAAAATATTACAAGCTGCTAAGAAGAAGTCATTCAGTTACTATGGAACCACAGTTAGAATAACACAAGATCTGGCTACATCTATACTGAAGGACTGGAAGGCATGGAATATGATATTCCAGAAAGTAAGGGAACTAGGCCTACAACCAAGAATCAACTACCCAGCACATATTCTTACAGGGGAAAGTATGGTCATTTAATAAAATAGATGACTTCCAAGCATTCATAAAGAAAAGACCAGGCATAGACAGAAAATCTGATGTCCAAACACAAAACTCTAGAAAATCACCAAAAGGTAATTAAGGGGGGGGGGGGATGAAAAAAATCAAAACTCTTTTTATGGGACCCAATAAGTTAAAATGATTTGTATTGTGATAAGAAAAGATTATATTGGTAACTCTTAAAAATTTTATTACCATTAGGACAGCTAGAGGAACTATACTTAGAGGGAACTGTGATAAATGGAATGGGATGAAATGCCAAGATATATACACATATGTATAAATATTTATAAAACTAGAGGTAAAAAAGAGGATAATATTAAGAGAAATATGAAAAGATACAAAATGGGATAAACTTATATTTCATAAAGAAGTGCATGGTGGGAGCAGGAAGAAGACCAATACATGAGGAGGATAAAGAGGTCAAAGACAAGAAATTCTTAAGTTGTACATGCTTTGGAATTGACTCAAAGAGAGAAGAACCATCAAATCTCTTGGGGGCAGAGAATTGATTTGGGCCCCACAGAAAAGTAGAAGGATAACAAACAGACGTGTGGAAGGAAGAAATACTAAGGAGGGAGAGTGTGGGGAGTAACTCAAAGAGACTCTAAAGGAAAATAACAGGAAAATATAAGGGGGGGAAGAAAGGGGAGGAAAAGGGGTGTGGATTAGGGGGAGTAATTAAAAACAAAACACTGGTATAGAAGGAAATAGTGAAAGACAAAAGGACAGGACAAGGAGAGGAAATCAAAATGTCGAGGAATACATGGCTGGTAATAGTAACACCGAAAGTGAATGGGATGAACTCGCCCATAAGACAGAGGCAAATAGCAGAGTGGATTAAAAACCATATTCCTATCATATGTTGTCTACAAGAAACACACATGAGGCAGGTAGACACAGAAAGGGTAAATGTAAAAGGCTGGAGCAAAATCTATCAACTGAGAAAAAGAAGACAGGAGTTGCAATCATGGTATCCAACAAAGCCAAAGGAAAAGATCTAGTTAAAAGAGATGGGGGGGGCAGCTGGGTAGCTCAGTGGAGTGAGAGTCAGGCCTAGAGACAGGAGGTCCTGGGTTCAAACCCGGCCTCAGCCACTTCCCAGCTGTGTGACCCTGGGCAAGTCACTTGACCCCCATTGCCCACCCTTACCAATCTTCCACCTATGAGACAATACACCGAAGTACAAGAGTTTAAAAAAAAAGAGATAGGGAAGGCAATTACATTCTGATAAAAGGCAGAATAGACAATGAGGAAATACCAGTACTCAATATGTATACAGCAAATGGTATAGCATCCAAATTTCTACAGGGAGATTAAGGAGAAAATACATAATACTATATAAGTGGGAGACCTGAACCTTCCTCTATTAGACCTAGTTAATCAAAACAAAAAATAAATAAGAAAGAGGTAAAAGAAGTGAACAAAATATTTTTTAAAATGGAGTTAATAAATATGTGGAGAAAAATAAATTGGGACAAAAAAGGAATACACCTTCTTTTCAGTAGCACATGGCACATTCACAAAGATTGACCATCTACTAGGGCATAAAATCATAGCACACAAATGCAAAAAAAGCAGAAATAATAAATGCAAACTTTTTGGATCATAATGCAATAACAGTAATTAATAGCAAGAGGTAAATCATAAATTAATTGGAAATTAAATAATGTGATTCTCCCAAAATCAGTTAGTTAAAGAACAAATCACAGAAATATTTAAAAATTTCATTGAAGAAAATAACAATGATGAGACTTCTTACCAAAACCTATGGGATGCAGCCAAAGCAGTTCTAAGGGGAAAACTTATAACATTGGGTGCATATATTAACAAATTAGGGAGGGCAGAGGTTAATGAATTGGGTATGCAAATTAAAAAATGGAAAGTGAACAAATTAAAAATCCCCAGAAGAAAACTAAATTAGAAATCATAAAAATTAAAGGAGAAATTAATAAAATTGAAAGTAAAAGAACTATTGAATTAATAAATAAGACTAGAAGCTGATACTTTGAAAAGCAGATAAAATAGATAAAGTACTGGGAAATCTAATAAAAAATGAAAAATGACAACCAAATTAACAGTATCAAAGATAAAAAGGGAGACCTCTCCTCTAGTGAAAAGGAAATTAAGGCAATAATTAAAAACTATTTTGCCCAATTATATGGCAAAAAATCATAGCAATCTTAGGTGTTATAGATGAATATTTTCAAAAATATAAATTGCCTAGACTAACAGCAGAAGAAATAGAATATTTATAATCCCATATCAGAAAAAGAAATTGAACAAGCCATCAAAGAAATCCCTAAGAAAAAATCGCCAGGGCCTGATGGATTCACAAGTGAATTTTATTAAACATTCAAAGAACAACTCATCCCAATACAATACAAACTATTTGACAAAATAAAGAAGGAGTTCTACTAAATTCTGTTATGATACTAATATGGTACTGATTCCAAATTCAGGAAGTCCAAAAACAGAGAAAGAAAACTACAGATCAATCTCCCTAATGAACATAGATGCAAAAATCTTAAATAGAATACTAGTAAAAGGACTCCAGCAAGCAATCACGAGGTTTATTCATTATGATCAGGTGGGATTTATACTAGGAATGCAAGGATACTTCAGTATTAGGAAAACCATCCACATAATTGACCATATCAATAAGCAAACCAACAAAAATCACATGATTATCTCAATAGATGCAGAAAAAGCCTTTGACAAAATACAACACCCATTCCTTTTGAAAACACTACAAAGTATAGCAATAGAAGGGCCTTTCCTAAGAATAATAAACAGTATATATCTAAAACCATCAGCATCAAATGCAATGGAGATAAATTAGAAGCATTCCCAATGAGATCATGAGTGAAACAAGGATGCCCATTATTACTTAACAATGTAATAGAAACTTTTACTTAACAATGTAATAGAAACATTAGGAGTAGCAATTAGAGAAGAAAAAAATTAAGGTACTAAAATGGGCAAGGAGGAGACCAAGCTATCACTCTTTCCATATGATATGATGATCTACTTAAAGAATTCCAGAGAATCAAGTAAAAAGCTAGTGGAAATAATCAACAAATTTAACAAAGTTGCAGTATACAAAATAAACCCACATAAATCATCAACATTTCTACATGTATCCAACATATCCCAGCAGCAAGAGTTAGAAAGAGAAATGCCATTTAAAATCACCCCAGACAAAATACTTAAGAATCTATCTGCCAAGACATACAAAGTAATTATATGAACACAACTACGAAAGACTTTCCACACAATTAAAACTAGATCTAAATAATTAGAAAAACATCAATTGCTCATGGGTAGGATTAGTTAACATAATAAAAATGATCATCCTACTCGAATTAATTTATTTATTTTGTGCCATACCTATCAAACTACCAAGAAACTTTTTTACAGAATTAGAAAAAAACTATAACAGAGTTCATTTGGAAGAACAAAAGGTCAAGAATATCAAGGGAAATAATTTTTAAAAGGTGAAGAAAGGTGGCCTAGCAGTACCAGATCTTAAACTGTATTATAAAGCAGTGGTCATCAAAACAATATGGTACTGGGTAAGAGACAAAAGGGAGGATCAGTGGAATAGACTTGGGGTAAGTGACCTCAGCAAGACAGTCTATGATAAACCCAAAAAGCCCAGCTTTAGAGACAAAAATCCACTATTTGACAAAAACTGCTGGGAAAATTGAAAAACAATATGGGAGAGATTTAGGTTTAGAACAAAATTTCACACCCTACAACAAGATAAACTCAGAGTTGGTGAATGATGTAAATATAAAGAAGGAAACTATAAGCAAATTAGGTGAATAGAGAATAGTACATTTGTCAGATCTTTGGGAAAGGAAGGACTTTAAGACCAAGCAAGAGTTAGAAAAAATTATAAAATGTAAAGTAAATAATTTTAATTACATTAAATTAAAAGATTTTTATACAAACAAAACCAATGCAACCAAAAATAGAAGGGAAGCAACAAATTGGGAACAAATATTTATAACAAAAACCTCTGACAAAGATCTAATTACTTAAATTTATAAGGAACTAAATCAATTGTACAAAAAAATCAAACCATTCCCCAATTGATAAATGGGCAAGGGACATGAATAGACAATTTTCAAATAAAGAAATCAAAACTATCATTAAACACATTAAAAAGTGCTGTAAATCTCTAATAATTACAGAAATGCAAATCAAAACAACTCTGCGATACCACCTCACACCTAGCATATTGGCTAAAATGACAGCAGGGGAGAGTAATTAATGTTGGAGGGGATGTGGCAAAATTGGGACATTAATGCATTGCTGGTGGAGTTGTGACTTGATCTAATCATTCTGGATGGCAATTTGGAACTATACCCAAAGAGTGCTAAAAGACTTTGATTCATCCATACCACTGCTGAGTTGGTATCCCAAAGAGATCATAAGGAAAAAGACTTGTGCAAAAATATTCAGTCATGCTCTTTGTGGTAGCAAAAAACTGGAAAACAAGGGTATGCCCTTCAATTGGGGAATGACTAAATAAATTGTGGTATATGTTGGTGATGGAATACTACTGTGCTCAAAGGAATAATGAACTGGAGGAATTCCATGTGAACTGAAAAACTTCCAGGAACTGATGCAGAGTGAAAGGACAAGAACTGGGAAAACATCATACACAGAGATGGATACACTGTGGTAAAATCAAACACAATGGACTTCTCTACTAGCAGCAATGCAATGATCCAGGACAACTATGAGGGACCTATATAAATGAATGCCATCCACATTCAAAGGAAGAACTATAGGAGTAGAAACACAAAAGAAAAACAACTGCTTGAACAATAGGGATTGCATTGGGAATGTAGACGCTAAACAACCACCTTAGTGCAACTTTCAAAAATATGGAAATAAGTCTTGATAAATGATACATTTAAAATCCAGTAGAATTGCATGTTGGCTATAAGGCAGGAGGGGAGGGGTTTAGGAAAGAGGGAAAGAACATGAATCATGTAACCATGGGAAAATATTCTAAATAAAAAGGATCATTTCATCCAGAATCTTTATAATAAGATATATGTATTCAAATATTTCATTGAATATTTTGTTACATTCTTAACAAAATATGTAGTCAATAGAAATTCTCTTTGTCTAAGCTTATTATTTTAGGGATTGATGAAAGAGATCATTTGAAATTGACATGGAAAAAGTTGCCTCTGGTTCATATATAAACCTAGATGAGGGTTCAGAGTGAATTGATTGATTAATGAGAAACTGTGTACAACAAGTAATTAATATGTAAATAATATAATATATCCTCTATTGCTTTAAATCTCAGAATGAGAATTAATAAGAATGAACTCATTCACAGGTAGAGATGTTATTAGGACTGATCATTGGCTTGGTTATCAACCAGTATAGAACATTTTACAGCCTAACCAGACTCATCTAGGCTAATAATGAATACTTTTTCAACAGTTATAAATGACACTAAATGAAATAAGATGTCTTTGGAGGTGATGGGTTACTCCATGACCAGAAGTACACTGATAAAATTGTTGCAGGATGGGTTCTTGCCCAGATACAGGAATGACTACTAGATGATACCTGAGGTCCTTCCTTATTCCAAGACTATAAAAGAAAGAGGAATTCTGAACTTCATCTGAAAACTGATGTCAATGTGGAATCTAGAAGCCCCCCAACTTGTAGCCTAAAAAGATTTGATGAACCCCAGTTTACTTAGCTGGAAGGTGAAAGCCCTGGGTTTGACCTTGTGGAGTGACAGTTCTTTCCTGAGGGAAAGTCCAACTTTACTTGTCTCTGACTAACAATGGACCTTAAAGGAGTTTAGGCAGAGATGGATAATACCATCAGATGTTAGGTATTTCTTTTGTCCCAGTGATTTCTCCCCTTAGGCCAAAGTCCTTTACTAAAGTGGCCCAACCCTTGGCTGGGTCTTTCCCTTTTGGGTCTATTGTAAAGCATCAGCACCTCACTGTTATTCCTATCTTAGACTCTTCATTTGCTTTTGTTACCATTTTAAAGTCAATCAACTATCTCTCTCATCTTTAGTCCCCAAATCCCCCTAGAAAAGTATTTAAGTTTCCCAACTTTAAAGGCTCCTCAGAATTGTCCAATCTAGCATGGTTGGCTTTCCCAGGGGTCAGGGCCCAGGGCATCTAGAGTTCAATGCTCAGACTCTGCATATGTGTGTGACTTGCAACTCTATGTAGAGTGTAGAGGCCTAACTCAGCCCTGTACCTCTTTCCTTAATTAAAGAGTGGCTTTTCTGTGTTTTTTAAGTCAAAACTGACAAATGTGGGAAGTTAACAATACAATATTTAAGGAACAAATAATCAGATAATTAGAGAATTGGAAGGAACTTCATTATCCATCTTCTCCTACTTATAATTAACACATAAGCCCAGTATACCATAGGTAGAAAGTGGACACATTCAATATTACCTGCCATGAGTGAGGTTTTAAATATTCATCATCTACCAATGATATTTTCTCTGATTTTCTCATAAATATTTTATGGATAACCCAAGCCACAGCATAGATAGCATTGTAGATGGTATAACTGGAACCAGACATGGTCATATCAAAAGAACACAGAGGTAAAGTTTCCAAGGAAGCATTTAGTGAACATATCTCTTCTTCTGGGTACTCTGGTTGATCTTGGCACTTAAAGGCTGAGAGCCAGAATCCCCTAAGTAAAATGTCATCTGGGTATTTAGAAGGTGTAACTGCCTTAAGAAAAGTCTTGAACCCAGGAATTTCCCTCATCAAGTGTGAAAACGTGAGACCCCCATGAAAAGTGTGACCATCACGATATACGGGTCTCATAGTAATATCCCAGTGAGATGTGGCAATCCAAACCTTCCATATTAGTATTAAAGGAACTCCTGAGTATCTCAGAATCATTAATGAATCTGTATCACCATGGATGACAATAACCTTGGTTGCTGACATCATGATCCTGGGCATGAAGGTCTCACGTGATTCCATATGTGTTCTCTCACTGACAGGGATCTTCTCTGTGAAGGACACACAAACACCATTCTTTGCCATTTCCCCTCTTATTTCCCTGAGGAATTCCTCACCTCTCATATCATCTGAGACAACCAGGCCTACCCAGTTCCATTCAAAATATACAATTAAACGAACAACACCTTGGTGAAGAGAAGAGTCTTTAGAGGCCATCTGATAGAGGAAAGGAAACTGGACTTTGTCACTAAGAATAGAATCAAATGGACCATAGCTGATCTGGACAAGAAAGAAACATACATCTGTTTGACACATAGTAATGTTGAGAGAATTGCAGCAAAATATAAATTCAGAAATAGTTAATTTTGTTAATAGAAAAAACAACTATGTGGATTTCAGTGTTTAGTTCATTATAAATGCCATTTTGCTGAATAAAGTCTATATTCATCCCATTCTCTGAGTCCTCAAGAAAACAATTTAGTGAAGAAAGAGTTGTGAGTTTCTGTTGTTCCCTCTCTTCCAAACAGTGTGTTTTTCCTATGCTTTCCAAAGCAAATGGCACAGTTCTTATTTCTTTGTTTTCTTGTGGGCCCAGAGTAGATTTACAGATTAATATGTTATATATTATTAAGAGTGAAAGAATGGTTTTCTTTTTCAAATAAAAAAAACACTTCAACAGGGCCAGACTCATTGAGAGTGGTAAAGGACTCATTTGAGTAAAGGACTTGTGAACTCAATCCAAATCCCTGATCTTCGAGCAGTGGTGGTCTCTCTGGTCATTAATTCTTCTGTTTCCTTTGGATGTTTTTTTTTTTGGGGGGGGGGGTAGGCCCTTAACAACCTACCCAAAGTGCATAAAGAGAGAAAGAGACAGAGACAGATAGAAGTAGAGAGATAGAGAGATAGAGAGACAGAAGCAAAGAGACTTATATGGAGAATGATGAAAAGGGGAAATTAGATTGAAGAGAAATACACAATTAATAATCATGAATTTAAATTGAATGGTAAGTAGTAGCACATAAAACTGAGGCCAGGAGCTTTTCTGCATTTCAATATGAATGTTTTTGTCCTAGGGCATGGTCCATTTTTGTATATGTACCATGTGCTGCTAAAAATAAGGTATATTCCTTTTAACCCCCATTCAATTTCCTGAAGATAACTATTAAATTCAATTTTTCTAAAATTTTTTCACTTCATTTACTTCTTTCTTATTAATTTTTGGTTAGATTTATAAAGTTCTGAGAGAGGAAGATTGATAACTCCCACTAGTATAGTCTTACTATCTATTTTCTCCTTAAGCTCCTTTAGTTTCTCCTTTAAAGATATGTATACTGTACCATTTGGTGCATATATGTAAAGTACTACTATGACTTCATTGCCTACACTACCTTTTATCAAAATGAAATTTCCTTCCTTATATTTTTAATCAGATATATTTTTGCTTTCGTCTTGTATGAGATCATGTTTGCTACTCCTACTTTTTTAATCCCAATTGAGACCCAATAGATTCTGCTGCTTTCTCTTACCTTTATTCTCTGTGTATACCTGATTTACATGTGTTTCTTATAAATAACATTTCATAAGATTCTGATTTTTTATCAACTTTGCTATCCTCTTCCATTTTATGGTTGAGTTATCCAATTTACGTGCATAGTTATGATTACCCTCTGTGTATTCTCCATCATCTTATTTTCCTCTTTTAACCCTAACTTTTCTCCATTTACTCTGTCCCTCCACAGCAGTATTTTACTTTTATTTACTCCCCCATTTCCCCTCATTTATATTTACTCCCCTTCCCACCATCACCCTTCTTATTTCACTTCTACTATTCCACAGGATGTTTTAATCACTCCCCAACTTCCCCATCACTTACATTACTCCCCTATCCACCACCTCCTTTCTTATTACCCTTCTACTTCTCTATAGGATAAGATAGATCCTATACCCCAATTAATCTGGCTGTTCCTCCCTATCAGAGTCAATTCCAATTAGAGTAAAGCTTATGTGTTACCAGTCATCATCACCATTCTCCCCTCCACTGTAACATTCCAGTCCCCACACTTTGACTATTTAAGTGATATAATTTACCTCATTTTCTTATCTTTTCCCTTTTTCTCTTGGTGCAATATTCTTTTTCACCCTTTGATTTTTTTGCATATAATCCTAAAAAGCTTACTACCACAATCTCTGTCTGTGTATACTTCTAACTACTTTGATAATACAAATTTGAAAAACTACAGATATCATCTTTACTTATACAAACATAAAGAATTTGACCTTATTGATGTACGTAATGTTTTGTCTTTCTTTTTTACCTTTTTATACTTCTCTTGAATTTTGTATTTGGACATCAAATTTTCTGTTTACTTTGGTGTTTTCTTCAGGAATGCTTAAAAATTTTCTATTGTATTAAATGACCAAACTTCACCCTAAAAGAATATAGTTATTTTTGGTGGACATCACATTCTAAGCCTTCTTATCCTTCAATGTGGAAGCTTCCAGATCATGTATAATCCTGACGGGGTCTCCATGATATTTGAATTGTTTCTTATTTTGCTTTCTTGCAGTATTTTCTCCTTGGCCAGGGGACTCTTGAACTTGGTCATGACATTCCTGGGAGTTGTCATTTGGAGATTTATTGCAGGAGGTGATCTGTGGATTCCTTCAATTTCTATTTGACCCTGTTGTTCAATAATATCAGGACAGTTTTCTTTGGTAATTTCTTGTAATATGATGTCTTGGCTTTTTTTTGCCATGACTTTCACATAGACCAATAATTGTTATATTGTCTTTTCTGGATCTACTTTCCATAACAGTTTTTTTTCAATGAGATATTTTATATTTTCTTCTATTTTCCATTTTTTCATCTTCTTTTGTTCTTTCTTGATGTCCTATGAAATTGTTAGCTTCTATTTACCTATTCTAATTTTTAAAAAATGAATTTCTGCCATTATCTTTGGATCTTCCTTTTCCATTTGGTCAATTCTACTGTTTTAAGAGACTCTTTTCTTTGTTGGATTTTTTGTCATCTTTTTCCAATAGGTCATATCTGTTTCTTATGAAGTCTTTTCTTCTTTGCATTTTTGTGCCTCTTTTTCCTGTTAACAAATTTTGTTTTTTAAGCTGTTATTTTATTTTTGCATTACTTTAATTTCTTTACTTTTTTTGGATGGGACTTCAAAGGGTTGGTATTGAGTGTGAGTTGCTCTGTTATTAGTGTAGGCAGGATCCTGGGATCCCAAAGTTAGTCATTTACCAGGTTTGGAATATGGCCCAGTAGATGAGGGTAGAAGGTCAGCACTCCTTTGTGTTCAGTTCTACTTCCAATTCCTCTTTATACCATGAAAAATGATTCTCACTGCCTTTCAAGTTGTCTTCCACAGGAGAGCCCTCTCTCTCCATTTTGCTGTTGGTTTTTGACTTCTGTCATTTTGAGGACTTTTTTTAAAGATAGGTTTGGAAGGATTCCCCTTCTCAGTGCAATTTTAGCTTTTGCTGCTACTAAGATGACATCTTACTCAAATTGTTTTATAAAAAATTAATCATCAAAATAATCTGGTACTGACTAAAAATTGAGTAGTCAAAGAGTTGAATATTTTAAATACCCCAAGTAGTAATAAATGATCATAGCAATCAAGCATTTTATAAAATTCCCAAATCCAACTTTTTAGAGCAGGAACTCACTGTTTTACAAATACATATTTCCACTACTGGAAAACCTTGAAAACAATATTGCCCAGTATCTGACACTTTATAACAGGATGTAATAAAAAAGTGTAAATGTATAAGATATAAAAAGTTATAACATAAGCAAGTTAGGGGAGCAAGGAATAGTTTATCTGTCAGAACTATGAGAAAAGGAAGAATGTAAGGCCAAAGAATATAATTAGAGAAATATGAGATGTAAATGCATAATTTTATTTTATATTAAAAAGCTTTTGCCCAACAAAATCATTGCAACCAAGATTAGAATGAAAACAAAAAGCTAGGGAAAATATACAATTTTTTTACAATTTACAAATTTTACAAAATTTATAATTAAAAGTTGATAAAAACCTCATTTTTCTCAAATAAAAAATTGAGTCAAATTTATAAATGTAAAGGTCATTCCACACAGAAAAATGGCCAAAGAATATGAATATACAGTTTTTAGGTGAAGAAATCCCAGGTACCTATAGTCATATTGAAATGTTCTAAATAACTATTGATTAGAGAAATGAAAATTGAAACAACTGTGAGGCACAACCTCACACCTATCATACTGATTAATACAATAGAAAAGGAATATGTAAATGTTTGAAAGGACTGAGGAAAATTGGGAGATAAAGGTGCTACTTGTGGAATAGAGAACTGATTCAACCATTCTCGAGAGTTATTTGGAAGTATGCCCAAAAACATTAAAAGTGCTTGTACCATTTCATCCAGTAATACCATTACTAGGTATAAATCCCAAATATATGATAATGGCAAAGGGGTCTATTTCTTTAAAAATGTTTATATTAGCTCTTTTCTTTGGAAGTAAACAAATTGAAATTGAGAGGATGACCATCAATTGGGGAATGACTAACCAAGTTGTTAGATATGATTGTAATGGAATACTATTATGGTATTAGAAATTAGAGGCAGGATGATTCCAGAAAAACTTGTACAGACTTACATGATGATGCAAAGGGATGTGAGCAGAATCAGGAGAACACTGTATACAGTAGCAGAAATATTTTACCATGTTCAAGTATGAAAGACTTAGATATTCTCACCAATAAAATGTCTAAGACAGTCTTCAAAGATTTATGATGAAAAATGCTTTCCAACTCTAGAGAAAGAACTGATGGAATTTAGATGAAGTTGAAAACATAATATTTTATCTTGATTTCTTTATGTTTTTTGTTTTGATTTGTTTTCATATGTCTTAATATGAATCTACTTCCACAACATGACAAATGTGTAAATATGTATTGTATGATCATACATTTGTAGCCTAAATGAAATTGTTTACTGTTCTACTGAGTTATTAGTGGGGCTAAAGAGGTAGGAAAGTTGAAACTCAACATTTTTCAATGTTTCAATGTTTCAAAATGTTAATAACTGCTTTTTACTTGTAATTGGGGAAAATATGTATATAAAGAATTGAAGAAAGCATATTTCTTCTAAATAACTTTAAAATAGTACCTGAAATCAGATTCAGGAATGATAGAGTCAAAAAAGTTCAGGGTGAGACATTCTTTAAGTCCAAGATAACCTGGAGTCAGCAGGAAAAGTATATGACACAGGAATGAACATGGATGGAAGTTCCTGTGGCTGAAATACTAGTGGTGGAATGGAGTAGGGGCAATATCATTTGTAGCAGCTATGGGAACTCTCAAGTTATAGGTATAAGGGGATCAGGCATATATATTAGAGAATACAGGGGACCCACATGCTAGCACTGGGCACAGGATGAGAAAATATTTGGAAACTCTTTTGTCCATACTTTGATTCACAGTTCAAGGATGGATAGGAGTGCTTTTTGGTCACAAGAGAGAAGGCACCCTGAGGAGAAATATTGCTTATGATTCAGTTGGCACAGGGCCCTGAGGAACAGTATCATTTACTTCAGGGAAGGATCTCAGACCTGGTGGCCAAATCCCTCCCTGGACTACTCCATCTTGGAAGTAACGCAAATTTTGAAATCTCCAGGGTTGCACATGACTAAAAATGGCTAAAATAAAAACAGTGAAGGAATATAAGCAGTTTTTTTCAAAGGAGAAATCAAAGCTATTTATAATCATATGAAAAATGCTCTAAATAACTACTGATTAAAGAAATACAAATTAAAATTATGCAAAGTTACCATCTCATACCTATAAGATTGGCTAAAATGATATAAAATGAAAATGACAAATGCTTAAGAAGATGTGGAAAACATTGGAAAATTAATGCACTATTCATGGTGTTGTGAGCTGTTTCAACCATTCTGGAGAGCAACTTGGGGTTATGCTCAAAGAGCTAGAAAATTATACTTATCCTTTGACTTATCAGTGTCACTGATAGTTCTATATTCTACAGAAATAAAAGGAAAAGGAAAAGGACAAATATGTATAAAATTATTTATCACAACTGTTTTCTGGTGGGAAAAAATTTGAATTTGTGGACATGCCTCACAATGAAAGAATGGCTAAATAGGCTTTTGTATTTTTATATGATTTTGTATGTGATTTTGTATATGATTTTCATTGAATACTAACTATTGTGCAATAATAAATGATGACTAGCATGGTTTGAGGAAAACCTGTAAAATTTATATGAACTGATACAAAATGAACTGAGCATAACCAGGAAAACATTGTACAAAGTTAATTGCAATGTTGTAAGAATGATTAAATGTGAATTATTTAGGCATTAAGAGTAAGACAATGATCCAAGGGTCCTTAAAGAACATCGATCCTTGTCATCAAAAAACATGTAGTCTATTATAAACCCAAAGAACCCAGCTTCGGGGACAAAAACCTACTATTTGACAAAAATTGCTGGGAAAATTGGAAAACAGTATGGGAGAGATTATGTCTAGATCAACATATCACACCCTATACCAAAATAAATTCAGAATGGGTGAATGACTCGAATATAGAGAAGGAAACTATAAGTAAATTAGGTAAGCACAGAATAGTATACTTGTCAGATCTCTGGGAAAGGAAAGATTTTAAAACCAAGCAAGAGTTAGAAAAAATTACAAAATATAAAGTAAATAGTTTTTATTACATTAAACAAAAAAGGTTTTGTGCAAACAAAACCAATGCTACCAAAATTAGAAGGGAAGCAACAAATTGGGAAAAAAATCTTTATAACAAAAAACTAGGATGAAGATCTAATTGCTCAAATATACAAGGAGCTAAATCAATTGTACAAAAAATCAAGCCATTCCTCAATTGATAAATGGGCAAGGGACATGAATAGGCCATTTTCAGTTAAAGAAATCAAAACTATCAACACATGGAAAAGTGTTCTAAATCTCTTATAAGTAAAGAAATGCAAATCAAAACAACTCTGAGGTATCACTTTACACCCAGCAAATTAGCTAACATGGCATCAAAGGAAAGTGGGTAATGTTGGAGGGGAAGTGGCAAAATTGGGACATTGATGCTTTGCTGGTGGAGTTGTGAATTGATCCAACCATTCTGCATGGCAATTTGGAACTATGCCCAAAGGATTTTAAATGACTCTTTGCCTTTTGATCCAGCCATAGCACTTCTTGGTTTATACCCCAAAGAGGTAATAAGAAAAAAGATTTGTACAAAAATATTTATAGCCGTGCTCTTTGTGGTGGCAAAAAATTGAAAAATTAGGGAATGCCCTTCAATTGGGGAATGGCTGACCAAATTGTTGTATACGTTGGTGGTTGAATACTACTGTGCTCAAAGGAATAACAAACTGGAGGAATTCCATGTGAACTGGAATGACCTCCAGGAATTGATACAGAGTTAAAGGAGCAGATCCAGGAGAACATTGTATACAGAGCCTGATACACTATGGTACAATCAAACATAATGGACTTCTCTACTAGCAGCAATGCAAGGATCCAGAGCAAGGCTGAAGGACTTATGAGAAAAAAAATCAAGCAACATTCAGAGGAAGAACTGTGGGAGCAAAAACACAGAAGAAAAACAATTGCTTGAACACATGGGCTGATGGGAATTTTATTGGGGAGGTAGATGTTAAAAAATAACTCTAGTCCAAGTATCAATAATATAGAATTGGGCCTTAATCAATGATACATGAAAAACCCAGTGGAATTGTGCATCAGCTACAGGGGTGGGGAGGTTTGAGTGAGAGGGAAAGAACATGAAAAATGTAACTAGGGGAAAATATTAAAAATGTAATAAAAATAAAAAATGTGGTAAAAACCAATACCTACATCCAGAGAGAGAAATGATAAACAGTGTATGTAAATTCAATTATATTCCATTTCATTTTATTTCTCTTGGATTTTTGTGTTTCTTGCAACTAGGTTAATATGGAAATATATTTTTCATGAATTCACATGTAAAATTGCTATTGTATTGATTTATTTTGCAATGGGGAGAGTTGAGAAGGTGGGAAAGAATTTAGAGATCCAAATTATAAAAGATGAATGTTTTAAAAATGAAAATGTATTTGGTAACTATTTAAGGAAATAAAAATATTAAATATTAAAGACAGCTAATGTGTATGCTAGAACTATATATAACTATTCTGATGTTCCTCTACCACTTTCAGGATCATTGACATTAGTGGAAAGAAAAAACATGGCTTAACTCCATGTCAGAATTTCATAACTCTCTATACTTATATAACTTGACTCCACATATGAGACTTCACTGACCATAGTCAGGCACAATGGAAATGTAATATCTATTCATGAAGAAGCATCAGAAATTCTGCCCAACACTCTGAAACTAATTACTTCACTCTTCAAATAGAAGATTGTTTTCATGAATAAAAATGAATGTTCACTGACAGTAGAGCAGGACCAACACCAGGTCTTGCTAACCACAACAATAGTCCTCTGATATCAGAGGATCACATTAAGTACCACACAGGTATATACCAGTGCTGATACAAGATTCTTTTCATATCTTAAAAGTTAAGCTGCCTTTTTAAAGGAATTTCCTCATATAACATGTATCTATAGGTCTTCTATGACCATTAATTACGTTAATGACCTATTTATAAGCAATGTCAGGAATTTACTACAACACATGCATATTAGCACAGCATCATAGACACATTTACTATTGCCTCCAAAAACTTGTACCTTCTATATTGATGGACAACCTTACTTTAATAATTAAGAATTTTCTCAAGAAATTCAGAATAAATGCTAATGGACTACATTATTTTGAAATGTGCTGATTAAAGCAGATACAGGATACAGTGATGAGTGTTAAACTGGTGTCAAGAAGAATGGAAGTTAAATCCTAACACAGAAACTTATTAGCTTAATGATCTTAGACAGACAGCTTAACTCTTTTGAGACAGCATTCTCCTCTATAAAATGGGAGTAAAAATAGCATTTGCCTTTTAGGATTCTGGTAAGGATCAAAAGAAAAACATATGTAAAGAACTTTTAAAAGCTTAAAGAACTTCAAATATGATATTGTTTTTTCTGTATCATTATTATGATTTTGCTTGATAAAGGCATAGAAAACATCAGGTTCGATAACACTCACCTGTGGAAACTTGTAAAGATCGAGAAGAGTCCCCATCTGGACAGAGAGAGCTGATGTGGCTCCTCCAATAACAGCCACAGATTTATCCTTTTCCCCACAGCTGTAGTTAGGGATGAGCTTGCCCTGCCCAGACAGCCACTTCAGGGAGCTCTCCAAGGTCTTTTCATCACTGTGGTAAGTATTGTAGAGGTGAAATCCAAGGGAAATGTTAGGCAACAGATAGGGATCACTGTTGATCTCATCTACAGCAAACACTACAGACAGAGCCTGCTGGTAATTTTTATGCAGCCACCTTTGGGGAAGAGTGACATAAAACATTAACAAAGCCTACAAAAATATTTTTTCAGAAGAAGGAATTCCTATCTTGTGAGTCAAAAGCCTACAAACATTTCTCAACTCATTTTATTGATATTAAAAATAGCCTCCCTCTATATGCCTTTTTATTATACTCCTCCCTTCCTGTGATTCCTAAGATAATGGCTTGAAGTTCTTATGTGACTCTGCTTATCTGAGTCACTCCTTCATTCCACAAATAAATACTGAATGTCCAGTATGTGCCACTCTACATCCTATAGAGGCTCTGGATGGTCCTTGACTCCAGAAGACTTATGGCATAGTGAAAAAATAACTAGATATACCAATTAGTGTAATGCAAAGTAACAGGTTATATACAAAATGACTGGAGCTAAGATCTAGTTTAGTTGAATAGAGGAAAGTAGCAGTCACCTGAACAAATAATGGGAGGCTTTGTGAGGGCATCAAAGCTCAGAAAAAGTGAGGATGATTTTTATATACTGCTATTTGGAGAAAAGATTATTACAAGAGGAGGTAATGATATAAACAAACACACATAGATGTCAGAATAGGAGGTATTACACACAGAATATTATTTAGATCCTATCTGATATTTTCAGTTAAAGGTGAAGTCTTGACTCAGCCAGCCTTACTCTCTCACTTCCTTCTCTTTCTGTTAATGGAATGAGAAGAATAGAAAACCAAAGCCATTTTAAAAATTGTAATTTAATACTAGATCTTTAATTAGGAAGCCAATAAAAAACAAATTTCTCATTTATTCTTGGCAGTGTCATAGAATTGGAATAGAAATAGTAAAAAATAGAAATGCATTCAATCTAGTAAGATTTCTTCAGCAGTTATCACCTCTCAATAAATTTTGACTTGATTTAATGATGGCAGAAGTTGAGCAATCTCAAATTCTGGCTACCTTTTTCAATGTGATAACATCAATAGAATTTTTAATTCTGTCTTGAAATTCATTTGCTCTGTTTTTGAGATTTTAACTTCATCTGTTGATCTTTTTCCTTAGTCATCCATTTTCTGTTGAATTAGAGTCAGGGAAGAGAGAAAGAGATCCCTTATCCTCACCAAGTAATTGTAGTCAAAAGACAAAACACAAAATTTACCTAGAATTTAAAAGAACAAATTAACTTACAAGAGGATTTTTATTTAAAGTTTCACAAGGAGATGGTAGAATTTTCTCTTCCCACTAAGTCAAACAACCAGTCCTGCCTACTGGTTCAAATATGATGAAAGAAAGAATAAAGAAAAATTAATATCTTTAAAAGATAATTACTGACTAAAATTATTTAATTATTTCATCCTTTAAAGAAAAAAGACACATAAACATTCAAATGTAAGAGAAAATGCATAAAGGAACCAGAAGGTTTTAAAAGTGACAGAAGGTAAGAAGGATACATAGTAGCATTAGTTATAAGAAGGTACCAAAGAAGAGGTCAGTATACTCATATCTGCCAAAGAACCATCCAATATATGTTGTAGTCAGCCTCCCCAAACCAGAAGACAATTGCTAACCTACGTCTGTTTTACACAGATATCACAAAGTGAAATTATCCAGAAGCTAATGTATTTTAGTCTGAACCCCATTCCCACAGGGCAGACTTACAGAGAATTTTACAGGAGTTTAAATTACTGCACATTGAGTTCCTGCTATGTAAATCAGTGTTTCTGCAAAGGGAATTAATACAGGGCAAATCACAAAACTAAGTCCTGGCTGTCAGCACAAATATTAATACAGTTTCTCAAAGTCTCAGAAAGGAAAACTAGCTCCATTTCTTTTAGATGGCTCCAGCTCATCTAAACTGGCCTAGAGAAACAAAAACAAGCCCCTTTCATATCTTCAGGAGAAAGTTAAAGAATTCTAGGCATTTCTGAGAAATAGCAGGAATTCCATAAAGGCATATCTAAATTTCACTCAGTTCCTATTACAACTGTATCCAAAGGATACCTCTTTCTTCACAATAAACTAAATGTTACTAAACCCATAGTTTCAGATTCCATCCCAGGCTGGTTTAGTCAATTTTATTTGGGTTCCTTAGACAGGATTGCTCTAATTGGCTGGCTATATGACTAATGTCAAGAATAATAAAGGAAAATATAAAGTCATTTTAAAGACTGTGATTTAATACTAGATCTTTAATCAGGAAACCAACAACCAAAAACAAATTTCCCATTTTTTATTGAAAAGACATTATTGTATATTTTGGGAGGAATATAACATCTTCACTGAAGGAGTTCCCAATTCTCCTTAAACTTTGTTTTTATTTGTTGACCAGGTAAATGGAGAGCTTTCACTGCAATAAAATGGGATGGACTCCTTTTTGCCCAAAATTACACTCAATAGCAATATCTTCTCCCAAGGATAGAAATGGGGCAAAAACTTCAACATCTCCTTCTTCAAGGTATTAACCTAATTCCAGAGAGCCTGGAGCCTTAGATCTTTCATTAGTTCTAATATTTAAGTATCTATGTGAGATTAAGACAAGGGAGACAAAGAAATAAAAGACTAAGCCTGGTCAGGACTAAGACTCTGGTACATGCCCTTTCTAGGAAAAGAAGGAGGAAGTAGAGAAGTTTTCAGTGTTCAACTTTGGAAATCAATCAAATGTTGGGGAAATTGACAAGAATAAAATAATAATTCAGAGAGGAGAAGAGAGGGAGAGCACCCTTGCCTCATGCTGCATGGGTTTGCAGTTCTGTCCTAACTAAAAGGACTTTTTTAATTATCACCTTAAAAATGAGGTCACACAGATAGTTACTTACTGATAAGGCTTACAAGCTTTGTTAGGAGGACTTGTAAAGAATTCTTCTCCTGTTGCCATGTTCACTTCAGCTGAGAACAAAGATAAGAAGATCCCAATCACCAGGTCCCCATGTTGGGAAACAATCGGATTAATCTGGTGGAAACAGAGATGCTTCTCTGTCTTGTGTCCAGAGCCTGGAATTTGCAGCAACAAAGATATAAAAAAGGAATAAATCAGTTGAGAAATACTTTTCTGAATATGGGGCAACATCACCAATAAACTGGCCACATATCCATGCATGAGGAAACCAAGATGCCACTCAGACGAGAGCAGTTAGATGCTTTAATCAATTTATTTTGGAACTTTCCAGTCTCAGAAACGACCTGTCCTTCTGTAGATGACTAGGTTTTCATCTGCCTGCCATAGCTGATGAAACACAATTAGACATTAGTGTGGTCCATGTCTAAGGCAAGGACTTTAATGCAAGATAAGTGATGACTTTATAGTTTAGGTTGAACTCCCCCCGAATCCTTATTGTTAGATACTGATGGGGACCACTCGTCTTATTGCAGTCTCCAAAGAGAACTATTGGTCCATGAATAACTCTGGGGACCAGACTACCTGAGGCATCTCCAGCTGCGTCTCAGTATCAAAGGGAAAAACATAAGTGCAAAATTCTGTTTTGGACACTTTTTTGTTTTATTCCCAGCAGTCTACAGAAGGATCTTTCTAGTAATTTTGTATCCTGGGTTCAGCAAATGGCCTGTGAGGATTGAATCTCATGAAACATTCTGTGGTAAGTGACAATATTTTTTTTAAAATATCCTTCAATGACTGCAATTTTCCTGACAGATTGTAAAAGTGATTGCTTTAAAGTCCCCTCACTTCCTTGTACCAGGTGCAATGTAAGCCAGGTTTCATACCTCACAATCAGTGTATCTAATCCAAAGAACCATGTACAATGCTCACAAAATCTGTCTGCCATTTCCCCCCTCACTCCTTGGAAAGTATTGTAGCACCACAATCTCACCACAATAAAAGAGCCCTGAAAGATTACTTAGAAATTATTTATGCTGTTTCTTTTTTAAAAGTGAGATTGAGAGATTTGGGGAAATTGGGACAGCAAATGGTTTATTGTGAAAACTGCGAGAACTATATAGACTCCATCTTGTGACTCTATTCTGGAGCTAGGTCATTTCCCTTTCTATTCAGTTATGTGCCTAGTCCAAATTCTATCTTGTTAGAAGTTTATTCACCTTTGGAAATGAGGGGAAAAGAACCTTATTGCAATGGCTTAAAGCTGAGTCTGGGAAATTGATCTATGTGCATGCATTGTTAAGAGTCCCTTCACTAAGAACCTAGTTTGTGCTGATCCAAAATATATTCAGATTCTAAGATTGATATAGTTTTCATGTAATTGTATATCTTAGGTAACCCAAATGTCTTATCAAAAAACTGGACCCATTCTGATCAATCAATTGTTGTTTCCATGTTCCTTTCATTGTTTATAGATACTTGGGAAAGAGTGGGACTTATCTTTTCCTGAATTCTTTTTCACTGTCCCCCTCCAAACTTGGAAAATCCCTAATTTTTCTCCATTTAGAATCATATCACTTAATATTTTATTGTTTCTTTTAATTAATTAGTCTCAATTGGTTAACTGTTTTAATGCAAAAAGATATACCTCCTCCTGTATTGGGGGTCCAATCTTAATCTGGGGAAGGATCAATTTCTTGAGCAGTTGTCATGCATTACTCAGTAAATCAATATACTCAAAAGAACAAACTTTTGTTTCTTCAGTCATTTCATCTTTTGCTCATTACATCTATGACTAATATTATAGAGACATGCAGACTTATATGCCCTACCTGAGTAAGGCTATAATTAAAGGGTCTTTGGATATACATTTTGCTCTTTTGTCAATGAGAATAAAGAATTTACAGTTGCCAAAGACCCTGGAGTCTGATTTAACAGCTTTATTATACAGATGAGGAAATTAATTCCCAGGAAAAGAAAGTCACTTGGATGAATTTGCATAATATGGAGTGGACAAATTCTGATATTTTGATGTCAAAGCTAATACTCCTATTCCATTTCTTTTACTTTACATCTCCTACAGATATGCAGAAGCATAGTTCTTCCACTCAGATTATGAGTGGATTTGCATCTGTCCATGAATCTCTGTTATAAGAATTACTAGAGTTATAAGGAACCTCAGAAGTCATAGAGCAAGCAGTAATGCAATGACCCAGGACAACTCTGTGGGATTTATGGAAAAGAACACTACCCACATTCAGAGGAAGAACTACAGGAGTGGAAAGTTATATTAGTTACGTTTCCATGATCCTTTGGGGATATTTGTCTCCCAAAAGATCACGGGGGGAAGATGTAGTTAGAATATTCTACCATGGACTACTTTGCCCAGAATTCCTTTGTATTACTGAGCATCCTTTTCCTTTCATCCATGTAGTGTACTTGCATTTTTGTATATAGTTGTGTAACCATGACTGATCTCTCTTTTTCCACATGTGCAGCTGGATTAACTCCCTTCTTGCTCTAGCTTTTTATGTTCCTATTGCTTCAAGTTATTATTAATAAATCTTATTAAATATGATACTAGGAGAATTTTAATTCTCAGAGATGTCTAGAATTTTTATTAATCATGACTTTTAGGCAGTCCAATAATTCTTAGATTGTCTCTCCTGAATCTATTTTCCAGGACAATTTTTTCCAAAGACATATTTGATATTTTTCTATTTTTTTATTTTGTTTTATGAATTATCAAGTCACTCTGCAAATGCACCAGTAAGATGACAAGAAAGTTGTGTCTCCATGATTCAGGTCAGAAATGATGAATTCTTGCTGAAGATGTTGGCTAAACAATCCTATTTAGTCTGGGCTAATTTCACTCTGTATCAGTTCATGGAGGTCTTTCCAGTTCATATAGAAGTCAAGCAGTTCATCATTCCTTATAGCACAGAAGTATTCCAAAATGTTGATAGTTGCATTGTGTGGTAGTTTCGAGTCTACATTGCCAATCATGTCCTCCTCAACGCATGTGTTCAATCAGTTGTTTTTCTTCTGTTTCCACTCCTGTAGTTCTTCTTCTGAATGTGGGTAGCATTCTTTTCCATAAGTCCGTCAGAATTGCCTGGGTCATTGCATGGCTGCTAGTACAGAAATCCATTACATTCTATTTTACCACCGTCTCTGTGTACAATTCTTCTGGTTCTGCTCCTTTTGCTCTGCATCAATTCCTGGAGGTCTTTCCAGTTCACATGGAATGCCTCCAGTTTATTATTCCTTTGAGCACAATAGTATTCCATCACCAGCATTTACCACAATTTGTTCATCCATTCCCCAATTGAAGGACATGCCCTCATTTTCCAGTTTTTTGCCACCACAAAATGCGCGGCTATAAATATTTTTGTACAAGTCTGTTTATCTATTGTTGGGTACAAATCCAACAATGGTATGGCTGGATCAAAGGGCAGGCATTCTTTTATAGCCCTTTCAGCATACTCCCAAATTGCCATCCACAATGGTTGGATCAGTTCACAACTCCACCAGCAACGCATTAATGTCCCAGTTTTGCCACATCTCCTCCAGCATTCATTACTCTCCCCTTCTTTCATTTTAGCCAATCTGCTAGGTGTGAGGTGGTACCTCAGAGTTGCTTTGATTTGCATTTCTCTAATTATTAGAGATTTAGAAAAATTCTCATGTGCTTATTGATACTTTTGATTTCTTTATCTGAAAATTGCCTATTCATATCTCTTGCCCATTTAACAATTGGGGAATGGCCTGATATTTTATACAACTGGTGTAACTCCTTGTATGTTTGAGTAATTAGACCCATGTCAGAGTTTTTTCTTATAAAGATTTTTTCCCAATTTCTTCTTTCCCTTCTGATTTTGGCTGCATTGTTTTTGTTTGTACAAAAGCTTTTTAGTTTGATATAATCAAAATCATTTATTTTGCATTGTGTAATTTTCTCTAACTCTTGCTTGATTTTACAATTTTTCCTTTCCCAGAGATGTGACAAGTAAACTATTCTATGTTCACTTAACTTATTTATAGTTTCCCTCTTTATATTCAAGTCAGTCATCCATTCTGAATTTATCTTGGTGTAGGATGTGAGATGTTGATCTAAACCTAATCCCTCCCATATTGTTTTCCAAATTTCCCAGCAGTTTTTGTCAAATAGTGGATTTTTCTCCCAAAAGTTGGGCTCTTTGGGTTTGTCATACACTGCCTTGCTGATGTCACTTACCCCAAATCTATCCCACTGATCCTCCCTTCTGTCTCTTAGCCAGTACCATACCGTTTTGATCACCACTGCTTTATAGTACAGTTTAATATCTGGTACTGCTAGGCCCCCTTCCTTCACTTTTTTTTCCATTATTTCCCTTGATATTCTTGATCTTTTGTTATTCCAGATCAACTTTGTTATAGTTTTTCCTAATTCACTAAAGAAGTTTTTGGTAGTTTGATAAGTATGGGGGTAAATCGCTGAATTAATTTGGCTAGAATGGTCATTTTTATTATGTTAGCTTTTCCTACCCATGAGCAATCAATAGCATTCCAATTGTTGAAATCCAATTTTATTTGTTTGGAAAGTGTTTTGTAGTTGTTTTCGTATAATTGCTGTGTTTGTTTTGGTAGATAGATTCCTAAGTATTTTATATGGTCTAGGGTGATTTTAAATGGTGTTTCTCTTTCTACCACTTGCTGCTGTGATGTGTTGGAAATGTATAGAAATGCTGATGATTTATGTGCATTTATTTTGTATCCTGCAACTTTGCTAAAGTTGTTGATTATTTCTACAAGCTTCTTAGTTGATTCTCTAGGATTTTTTAAGTAGACCATCATATCATCTACAAAAAGTGATGGCTTAGTCTCCTCATTGCCTATTTTGATACCTTCAATTTCTTTTTCTTCTCTAATTGCTACTGCTAGTGTTTCTAGTACAATGTTAAATAACAGAGGTGATAATGGGCATCCTTGTTTCACTCCTGATCTTATTGGGAATGCTTCTAATTCATCCCCATTGCATATGATGCTTGTTGATGGTTTTAGGTAAATACTGTTTATTATTTTTAGGAAAAGTCCTTCTATTCCTATACTTTCCAGGATTTTCAATAGGAATGGGTGTTGTATTTTGTCAAGGGATTTTTCAGCATCTATTGAGATAATCATATGATTTTTATTTGTTAGCCTGTTTAAATTTGTCTATCTTATCTGTTTTTTCAAAATACCAGCTTCTAGTCTTATTTATTAATTCAATAGTTCTTTTACTATCAATTTTATTAATTTCTCCCTTGATTTTTAGTATTTCTAATTTAGTTTTTATCTGGGGATTTTTAATTTTCTCACTTTCTAATTTTTAAGTTGCATGCCCAAATCATTAACCTCTGCCCTCCTTAATTTGTTAATATATGCACTCAAGGATATAAATTTCCCCCTGAGTACTGCATCCCAAAGAGTTTGGTAGGATATCTCATCATTGTTATTCTCTTCAATGAAATTGTTGATTGTTTCTATTATTTCTTCTTTGACTAGCTGGTTTTGGAGAATCATATTATTTAATTTCTAATTAGTTTTTCATTTGCCTGTCCAGATGCCCTTACTAATTATTATTTTTATTGCATTATGATCTGAGAAGGCTACATTTATTATTTAGCTCTTTTGCATTTGTTTGAAATGTTTCTATTACCTATTACATGGTCAATCTTTGTGAATGTACCATGTGCAGCTGAAAAGGTATATTCCTTTTTGTTCCTATTTATTTTTCTCCACATATCTATTAGATCTAATTTTTCTAGGACTTCATTCATCTCTCTTACCTCTTTCTTATTTATTTTTTGGTTTTATTTATCTAGATCTAAAAGAGGACTATTTAGATCTCCTACTAGTATGGTTTTACTATTTCCTTCTTGAGTTCTACCAGTTTCTCCTTTATGAATCTGGTTGCTATACCATTTGGTGCATACATATTGAGCAATGTTATTTCCTCATTGTCTATACTACCTTTTATCTTGATGTAATGACCTTCCCTGTCTTTTTTAATCATATCTATTTTTACTTTTGTTTTGTCAGAAATCATAATTGCCACTCCTGCCTTCTTTTTCTCATTTGAGGCCCAAAGGATTTTGCTCAAGCCCTTTACCTTAAACCTGTGTATGTCCACCTGCCTCATGTTGTAGACAACATATGGTAGGATTTTGGTTTCTAATCCATTCTGCTATTTGCTTCCTTTTTATGGGCGAGTTCATCCCATTCACATTCAGATTTATAATTATCAGTTGTGTATTCACTGATATTTTCGTATCCTCTCCTAATTCTACCCCTTTTTCTTACACTATTTCCTTTTAAACCAGTGTTTTGCTTCATGCCAGTAACCCTTGTCCCCTCCCTTGATTTACTTCCCTTTCTACCTCTTCCCTTATTATTCCCCTATTTTTATTTTTAAGGCCTAATGTATTCACTCCCCCTTCTTCTCCCCTCTCTTTTTTGACCTCCTCACTCCTCTGCTCCCCTTGGTTTATCCCTTCTGACTTTCTCAGTAGGGTTAGATAGAGTTTTATATCTCAATGGATAAAGCTACTCTTCCCTCTCTGTGTTAATTACACTGAGAGTAAAGTTTAAATATTACCTCTTAATGCTCTCTTCCTCTCCTTCTTATAATAGTATTCATCCCTTCCGCTTCCCATGCCCTCTTTGTGTGTAATAGAATATCCTATTTTTCTTATTCATTCAAGTTTCTCTTGGTATCCTCTACTATTCACCCTCCTCTTTCCCACCCCCATATCATCTTAGACCATTTAGTATTCCAACTTCTCCCTATGAATAATTCTTCTAATTACTATAATAGTGAATACTATAATAGTGAATAGAGTTCCTTTCAGAGAATTATACATAACATTTCTCCACATAGGAATACAAATAATTATATCATATTGATGCCTTTAAAGAGGCAAATTTAAAAAATACAAGTTTTCTTTCTTTCCCCTCTGTTTCTTATTTTCCTTTTCATGTTTCTCTTGACTTTTGTGGTTGGATATCGAACTTTCCATTTAGTCCTGGTCTTTTCTGTGCAGATACTTGAAAATCTTCTATCTTGTTAAATGCCCAAACTTTCCCCTGCAAGTATATAGTTAGTTTTGATGGGTAGGTGATCCTTGGCTGTAGACCCAGTTCTCTTCCCTTTCTGAATATCATATTCCAAGTCTTGTGATCTTTTAGTGTGGAGGCTGCCAGATCCTGTTTGGTCCTGATTAGTGCTCCTTGATATCTGAATTGTCTCTTTCTGGTTTTTTTTTATTGGAGGCTTTTGAATTTGGCTATTATATTCCTGGGGATTGTCTTTTCTTGGTCTAGTGTAGAGAGTGATCTATGGATCCTTTCATTGTCTATATTGTCTTCTTGTTGTAGAACTACAGGGCAATTTTGCTGAATAATTTCTTTTAGTATGGAGTCCAAATTTTTATTAATTTCTGCTTTTTCAGGAAGACAATAATTCTCAGATTGTCTCTTCTAGACCTCTTTTGTTGGTCTGTCACTTTCTCATTGAGATATTTCATGTTTCCTTCTATTTATCAGTCTTTTGAGTTTGTTTTATTTGTTCTTGTTGTCTTGAGAGATCATTAGCTTCTAATTGCTCAATTCTAGCCTGTAGTGACTGGTTTTTGGCTATAGTCTTTTGGTTTTCCTTTTCAATCTGGTCATTTCTGGTCTTTAATTTACTTGCCCCTTTCCATTTGTGAAATTCTGCCTTTTAAACTGTTATTTTCTTGCCAGATTTTGCTTCCCAATTTGCTTACCATTTCATTTGATTTGGGGGCATCTTTCTCCAATTGGGAGTTTCTGTCTTCTGTTAATTTCCTTTTGAGCTATTTCCCACTTCTCTCACCAAATGTCTTCCATCTTTCTCATCATCTCAGATTTGAACTCTTCAATAGCTTATGGCCAGTTTTCATTATTTTGGGAAGGTTTAGATATGATTACTTGTTTGTTCTCATCTGCTGTTTGCTCTGTTGTCTGGATTTCATCTGTGTAAAAGTTGTTATGGGTTACAGATTTCTTCTTGATGATCTTTCTCTTTGGGGATTCTTGTCTCTGGCTTGCCATTGTTAGCCCTGCACCCTCTCAGGTTTATCCTCACACTCAGGGTCTGTCTGCCCTCTTTAGGCTCCTGAGGTCTCAGGTCTAGTTGTTCTCGAGCCTCCTGGTGGCCCCCTTGTTTCTTCCTCTGTCTGAGGCTCCTTTAATAGTTTCAGGGGGTTATTTCCACAGTTGTGCACCCCTCTGCACTGGGTCCCCACTCAAGGTCCACTCCTGCACTCAGTATCCTAGTCCTTGCCTGCACTCAGGATCCATGTCTGCCCTTGCATCCACGCCCACACTCGTGCCTGCGCTCAGGGTCTGTGTTCAAAGTCCAAGTGTTCTTTAGACTCTTGGGGTCTTGAGTCTTGCTGCTCTCAGAAGAAGTCCCTGTTGACCCCAGGTAGCTGCCAAGGACTTAATGTGTGTCCCAAACTTGCTCTAACTCTTGTGTGCTGGCTTTGGCACTGTAGGTGGTATGGGGTTAGGGAGGGGGTTGCTCAGCTCACATTTTAGTGAGAGCTGTTTCACCCCTTTATAGCATGGAAATGCCCCAATTCCACATACCTCCAATGCTGCACCCTGTTGTGGGGTCCCTTCATTCCTCTGGATTTGTTTTTATATCTTCTTGAGGAGTCCTGTATGTTTTGGTTAGGAGAAGTTAAGCAGCTGCTTTTTACTCTGCTACCATCTTAACCAGGAAGTCTCTGTAATAAATTTTTTAAAAAATGATGGGGGTGGCAGCTGGGTAGCTCAGTGGATTGAGAGCCAGGCCTAGAGACAGGAGGTCCTAGGTTCAAATCCGGCCTCAGACACTTCCCAGCTGTGTGACCCTGGGCAAGTCACTTGACCCCCACTGCCTACCCTTGCCAATCTTCCACCTATGAGTCAATGCACATAAGTTAAGGGTTTAAAATTTTAAAAAAATGATGGGAACAGAAATTCTTTGAACAATATAGGGAAAATTTCAATAAAAAATTCATGAATAGCTTCAAAATTATAATTTTTCATTATTAGAATCTATTCATTAGTCACATACCCTTTTCCTCTACCCTACCTAGAAGAATGAAATCTAACCAACAAATATGTTTTCATAGATAATATCTTTCATGTTTGATTGTCTAAAGAGATTTAAAAAGTTACACTTTGTGTTAAATCTATAGCTATATATAATATTCTCTCGGTTTGACACATTTTAATGTTCATTATTCAATGTAGTTCTTTCCACCTCTTTTTTAATTAGCCTGCTTATTGTTTCTTTTGGTGCAGTCATATTCCATCACAGTCACATACTTATGATTTGTTTTTCTCTTCTTCAATTGATGGTCATCCCCTCAATTTCCAGTTCTTTGCCACCACAAAGAGGGTTGCTATAATTATATTAAAATATTTATGTTCCTTTCCTTTTTGCCTGATCTTCTTGGGATAGTAATGTAATAGTATGCCTAGGTCCAAGGGTAGGCACAATATAACTCTGATTTCAAAGTTCTTTCCAAAATAATTGAATCAGTTCACAGCTCCACCAACAGTATATTAGTGCTCCCATTTTTTCCACATTCCCTCCAATATTTGTCATTTTGTACTATTGTCATTTTAGCCAATCTCATGGATATGAGAGAATACCTAAGAACTGTTTTGGTTTTCATTTCTCTAACCAGCCGTGTGTAAAGATTGAAATTAATATTCAATGCCTCCAAAGTATGATATTTATAAGGATTTTTATTTAAAAGCCCTGGGGAAGAACCTAACTCACCCTTCACCACAGCTCCTTCTCTCTAAAAAACCTCAACACCACGCCCCTCATCACCATATCAAAAACAGCCCGCGAAACTCACAACCAATAGGAAAAGCCTAAAGGAATTATGGGTATGGTGAAAAGGAGTTTGGGTAATGTAGTTTTAACTCACAGCCAATAGGAAAAGGCTTAAGGAATTATGGGTAATGTAGTTTTAAAGGGAGTACAAGGTATTTTCAACTTTCCTTTCCCCTTTGTGATCCTTTGGGAGACAAGTCTCCCCAATGGATCATGAAAACATAATCAAATTAAAGTTTACAATAATTCAGAGATAAAAGGGAAATAAAAGGGAGAAATAACAAAACCAACGTTCGATGCATTGACAATAAGCCATTTAGGGGGCAGTCCCCTTTTTCTGGCATAAAGTGTCCATTCAAAATAAATACATTCAACCCCACAAAGTTCAAATTCACCATGTCTCGAAATTCACTTTGGATCTCTTAGAGCAGTGTGTGGTCTCTGCATGCATCTTCATGGCATCTTCTCGATTCTGGGAGGTAGTCTTCTGTTCTAAATTAGGGTCAAATTCAAGTCCAAATTTACAGAAGTAACATAGTCACCCAGAGGAGAAAAACTTTACATTTCCCCCCTGAGGAAAATACAGGGATACACATGGGAATCACACAGGAATACATGGTCAAGGCATAAGGTATATGAATCAATTCTCAAAACATCAAAAAGTCCAAAGAAAAAATAAAAAGGAAAAAAGGAAAAAGAAAGGAGAGAAAAAATAACCTCTGAGGAAAACAGGATATTTAAAAAAATGTGAAAGGAAAAAATTCTAGGAACAAGAAAAAGGAAAAAAATTCACAAATCAAAGCAGGTTCCTGTAGCACTCCATGTCCCATAAGCTTTGCAACAACAATCACTCACTAACCCAATTTAGCAGCCTGGACCACAGTAAGTTGTCACATCATAAAAGAAATGGAAAAAGGAGACTAGATCTTGAGACAAATGAGAAATAGCATTTTCCAGTGCAATACTTTTCTTCACTTCAGAGATAATGGAGCCAGAACAATCGATGTTGAGTACTTGATATCAAGTGCGGTACAAGGAAGTCCTATGTCTTAACATATGCTAAGTGTCACAACCTCAAGTCTCACACAGGATCAAGTCTTTACATAGAATGTCATCAATCCCTGTACGATTAGTTCAGTCTCTTTCTTTTATGTGCTCATTTGCACTTTGCAGGTCAAAAACTCTGTGCTCCTTTGTGGTCTGATTTTCCTTGGATTAGACATAGTCATCAAGCAAAAGTCTCATAATAGTTAAAGAACTAGTGACAGATTTCTATAGTCCAAAACTTTTTTGGGCTATAAATTCATATGCTAGGCAAATGGGCATCTTAGCTTATTCTTATTGCAAAAGTCAAAACAGTCAAGAGTCCATGGTGACATGCTCCAAATGTAAAAAATGAGAGAAAAGGGAAAGAAAAAAAAATCAAATACTGTATTGCTCATGCAGAAAGAAAAACTAACAACAACAACAAAAATGTGTAGTTTTTACACAATCACAGAGGTAAAGAATAGAGGTTAATTTTCAAGAGATGAGATTCATTCCTTCCTTAACTTGCCATGATCCACAGTGTGAGTGCAAATGAGGTAGACAAAGTGATGTGGGTGCAAATGAGGCATATAAAGCAATAATACATCCAAGAAAGTACAAAAGGAATGACAAAGAGCATAAAATGTTTTGAAAGGAACATCAGGTCAATATAGGTCACTAATACAGATATTATGTTGTGAGGTAGTATATATCGTTCAAGTACAAGCATCAATCAAATAAAGTGCAACAAAATAGTGCAAAATCCAGCAATAGGGCATAATTTGCCAATCATAGTTTTAAGTTCCTTATTCATCCTTTCAACTTGGCCATAGCTCTGGTGATGATATGGTGTATGAAACTTAGGAGTTATCCCCAAACATGAATAAATTTGTGATAAGACTGAGTTAGTAAAGTGAGTTCCTCTATCAGAATCAATACATGCTGGCAGGCCAAAACGAGGAATAATCTCTTTCAAAAGGATTTTGGCAACAAAAGCCTCTGTGGCCTGAGCCATAGGAAAAGCTTCAGGCCACCTGGTCAGTAGATCGACTATGACCAGACAAAATTTATAGTGTCCAGCTTTTGGCATAGAGATAAAATCAATTTGCAAATGTTCAAATGGTGTGTAAGCTAGAGGACGTCCACCAAAACTTTTTCTCGAAAAGTATGCTGATTAAAGGTCTGGCAGGTGGAACAAGCTGTACATATTTTGGAAGCAATTGTAGTTATTCCAGGTGCTATCCATACTCTTTGAATAGAATCTACAATGCCTTGGGTGCCAAAATGACCGCGTTTATGGATGGAATGACAAATTTGGTTATAGAAAGCCCTAGGGAGCAGGGGCTTGCCTTCAGATGACACCCATACGCCATTTATCTATTTTGCTTTAAATCTCTGCTTCCATTTTCCCACTTCCTTGTCATTATAGGAAAGGGATAGATCCAAATTATCAGTAATTGTTAGTGGCATAATTAACTCAGGTACTTCTAAGGCTGCTAGTTTGGCTGCAGCATCTGCTTGATCATTTCCCCTGGAGACAGGGTCAGTGCCACCTGTGTGTGCAGAGCAGTGAACAACAGCTATGGCTTCAGGGATTTGGATGGTAGAAAGAAGTTCAGTGATAAGGTTTGCATTGGCAATACACTTTCCAGCTGATGTTAAGAATCCCCTTTGAAGCCATAACATGCCAACAGCGTGACATATGCCAAATGCATAATGGGAGTCTGTGTAAATTGTGACCCTTTTGTTCTGTGCAATGATACAAGCCTGTTTTAAAGCTGTGAGTTCTGCACCTTGTGCACTCACATGTGAGGGTAAAGAAGCTGACCATAGAGTCTCCAATTCTGTAACTACTGCAGCTCCTGTATAGTGCACACCCTCTCTCATAAAAGAAGAACCATCTCTACATAATATTAAATCTGGATTGTCCAAAGGGGTGTCCAGTAAATTACTACGAGGTTTATCAACAGTGGACACCAAAGATGTGCAATCATGTAAAGGTTCTCCAGAAATTGGCAAGTCAGGGAGCAAGGTTGCAGGATTAAGAGCTCCACATCATTTTAATGTGATATGTTCATTATTCAATAGGGTTATCTCATATCTCGTAATCCTTTGATCAGTAAATGCCTGAGTTCTATGTCTTAATAACAATGCCTATACCTTGTGCAGGCACATTATGGTCAGAGGGCATCCTAGTACCAAATCAGCAGATTTTGTCACTAATAAAGCTGTGGCAGCTACTCCTCTAAGGCATGGTGGTGCTCCTGCAGCTACTGGGTCCAGCTGGGCTAAATAATAGGCTACTGGGCATTGATCAGGTCCCAAAAGTTGAGTTAGAACATCTGAGGCTACTCCTTTCCTTTCATGGACATATAAAGTAAATGGTTTGTCATAATTTGGGATACCGAGAGCAGGGGCAGACAGGATAGTATCTTTTAAATTTGAAAGAGCTGTTCGGTGTTCCTTTTCCAATTTAAGTGGTTCAGGGACTGTGTTTTTTGTGAGTGCTACAAGGGACTTAGTGATTTCCCCATAGCAAGGGATCCACTGCCAACAAAATCCTGCTGCTCCAAGTATTGCCCTCAATTGTTTTTTAGTGGTAGGATCACTTAAGTTTTGGATACTTTCAATACGTTGTGGAGAAATTAAACGGGACCCAGCAGTTAAAATAAATCCTAAATATTGCACTTTGGGGAGACACCACTGAACCTTTTCTTTTGAGATTTTGTGGCCTCTTTTATGTAATTCTAAAAGATGTTTACTATCTTCTTGACATGTTGTGGCATCTGGTGAGGCTAAGAGTAAATCATCTACATATTTAATTAACTTGCTGTTTTTAAATATAATATTGTCTGTGTCTTGGCTTGAAATCTGTGCAAAAAGGGTCGGGCTTTCGACATACCCTCGGGGCAAACGTGCCCATGTCCACTGAGAACCTTTCCAGGTGAAAGGAAAGATATGTCTGGAGTCCTCATGTATAGGTATGGAAAAGAAGGTTAAGCACAAGTCTACTACTGTAAAGTATGTAGCTGTGCTAGGAATAGAAGAAATGATAGTATTTATATTGGAGACTACAGGGTGTCTCTTTATAACATGATTGTTCACTGTCCTCAAGTCCTGGACAAATCGATAGAGATGCTTGCCATCAAGCCCCAATTTTGGCTTTTTAACAGGCAGGATTTGAGTATTGTATTCAGATTTACAGGGAATTATGATGCCTTGGTCAATTAGTAAATTTATCACTGGGGTAATGCCCTCTAGGGGGCAGCTGGGTGGCTCAGTGGATTGAGAGCCAGGCCTAGAGACTGGAGGTCCTAGGTTCAAGTCCGGCCTCGGACACTTCCAGCTGTGTGACCTTGGGCAAGTCACTTGACCCCTATCACCCACCCTTACCACTCCTGGGCTAAGGACGGTCCCTAGCCCGGATGAAAAAGGAGTAGGGTTGGGCATGGGGCTAGCAACCCCACCCTGTAAAAACTACATCTGCTAAAGAAACTGCAACCTAAAGTAGGGGCAGCTGGGCTAGCTCAGTGGATTGAGAGCCAGGCCTAGAGACGAAAGGTCCTAGGTTCAAATCCAGGCTCAGACACTTCCCAGCTGGGTGACCCTGAGCAACCCATTGCCTACTGGTTGTGGCCCTATGCTCCTAGAATGGAGTCCCAGGATAAAAAAAAAAAAAAAAGTAATGCCCTCTATTGCCTCCTTCGAGAGAGAATACTGAGGAATGGAAGGAGGTGGGCTATATTTTGTTTTAATTTGGACAGGGACAGCTGATTTAAGTATGCCAACATCAGAGGGTGATGTGGCCCAGAGAGACTCAGGTATATCTGTTTAGATTTCAAAAGTGGGAGACCCCTGTAACTCATGACTATCTGAAAGGAGCACAAGGAGCAAAGTTAAGGATTCCTCAGGCAATTCCAGTGACATAGAGCCATCTGGAAAGCAATTTATTGTGGCTCTAAGCTTGCATAAAAGATCTCTCCCCAGCAGGTTTATAGGGGAGCCAGACATCAATAGGAAGGAGTGTTCCACATTTAGGGGCCCTACAGCTACTGTTCTAGGGGAGAGCTTTGGTACCATTTGGGGTTTTCCTGATATCCCCACTACACTTATTGCTCCTATGGAATTGCAATATGGGTCGGATGTACTCTTCAATACAGATCTGGAAGCTCCAGTGTCCACAAGACAGTCATAATAGGCATTACCAACCTTTAATGTTACATAAGGCTCGTCAGTATGGCGGGGTGCAGTGGATGGGGACAATAAGGCATCAGGATCTGGAAAATCAAAGGTTGTATCCTTTGATACCTGTGCCTCAACACCCCCCCCGTACACCTTCATAATCTTTGGGTGGGCCCATGGGCTCCTCCTTGAGGGGCAGTAGCACCCTAGGTGGTTCGGGGCCGAGCTCCACTCAAAATATACTGCTCTGGAGTCATTTGGTATGAGTTATCAATTGCCTGATCCATATACCCAGATTTGTTACTAGTCCTAAAGTCACGATCCCTGAAATCATTGTTTCCGTAATCGTTATTATTTCTATAATTTCTATAATCATTATCTCTATAATTTCTATAACCATTATTTCTATAATTGTTATTATTTCTAAAGTTGTAATTTCTGAAGTTATTATTTCTAGATGCCTGATTCCAAATCCTACAGTTCATCAATATATGACCCCTTCTTCCACAAAATTGGCATATAAGAGGCTGAAATTTAGATTCATGGAGAGGGGCAATTGCCATTGGTTTAGTAGCAGACTCTTGTAGTCGTTTTTCAGCTCTATCGCTTACAACAGAGTTAGTCAAGGAGTCTAGTCTCTTATTAAACATGTCCATATTCTTTTTGAATATGTCCAATAAACTATTACTCTCTTCCTGTTTATCTTTGTGGTTGTTAAAGACATAAACAGCAATTCTCCTTAACTCATCAAGGTCCATTTTGGGCCATGTAGGGCAATTTGTTTTAAAATGATCTACAATCTCTTTACGAGAGCTTTGGACAAATTGTTCCTTTATTTGCCTTACATTCTTTTCAACAGAAAGGTCAAGTTCCATGTATCTATTTCCCATTTCAATGAGCCTGTCCATGAATTGGGAGGGTGTCTCATCATCAGATTGTATAATGCTTTTAAATTTGGGCCAGGCCTGAGGTTTCTCAGCACATGCTCGCATTGCTCTTAGAAGGGCACCCCTAGCAAGACGTAAGTCTGAGTAGTCTTTGTGATCATTATACTTCCAGTCAGGATCTTCAGATGGCCAGCTTACTGCATTACGTTCTCGGGGTTTGTTAGCATAGGTAAGAATTTTAGTCCTCTCCCATTCTGTTAAGAAAGTCCGGAGCAATTTTTCTGTGTCTTTATACTTGGGCTCATAATCATAGAAAATATCCTCAAATTTTTTTATTACTATTAAAGGTTCTTCCATGAAGGGCGGGCAATTTTCTTTGAAATCTTTTATGTCCTGGCTCGTGAAAGGCTTATATTGTTTCAATGTGACCACATCCCCATTGGGTGCTATTGTGGACACTTCCCGTAAGGGAAAAAGGCCTGCACAGGAATCATTTACTGACTGTGGGTAGGCCATGTTAGCCAGAAGTTGCAGAGCATGAGCAAATTGGTTTAAAGTGCAAGATAAGAGTTTCTGTACCTGAGATATAGTAGAGGGACCTGGTATTCCTATGTTAGAGGAAACAGGTATGCAAAAATCAGGCCTGTTTTGGGGAGAATACTCTTCTGTTGTTTTAGCTTGTAAGTGATACACCATCTGGTTCAATTAAGCTTGTATATTGGCTTGCATTCTCCTCATTTGTGACCATCCAACCCAGAATAAAAATAAACCTACAAGCCACATAGAGACAAGGAGGTAATCAGGAACTCTATAAGTTCCTAATTGGTCAAAAACTGCAAAGGTTTCTTGTAGAGTGGCATTTATACTGCTGAACATTGTGATAAGGAACAAAACAGATTAAAGGGAAGTGGAAAACAGAATAAGTTTTAATGTATATATTGATTTGTTTATTTAATTTGGGGTTAGGGGCAAACTAAAGGGTATTGTATATTATTATTATTTTTTAATAGTTTTGTTTTAAGAAATTAATTATAATTTATTTGTATATATGAAATATTATAATTTGTTTATAGTATATAGTTTATAATTATATTAAATTTGTAAAAAAATTTTATATTAATTTAAATTTTTTTTAATTAAAAAGAATTTTTTAATGCCTTTATTTATTTATATACTTATTTGGTGTTGTTGTTCAGCAGGAAGAAGGGGGTAGAAAACAGAGAAAAGGGGGAAAAATTTTTTTTTATTTTTTTTTCTATTGATCTCTAGTGGCCAAATGGTCACACTACAGTAGAGAAGGGTAGGAGGGGCAAGCAAGGGGCGTGACTATGTTTGCCAGAAACCAAAATGGAGGATATGGCTACAAAACAGGGCAGATTCACTCTAAAGCTGTCACAGTCAGAAACTGGGGGTTGAAGTGACTATCTTGCTTATTTTTAAACCCCAGTTGGGCAGGGAAGCCAGAAAGCAGGCTGGGGTGGATGAAAAAAGGTCAGGACCTCCCCACACCCAGGCAAAAAGCCCAGTGGAGGTTAGGGGGTTTTGCAGGGTAAAAAGGCTCTTTCTCACGCAGGGGCTAGAGGCTGTGGGGCGTTTTGAAGCTTACCAGTCACAGGAGTCGCAGGTCAGCTGGAGAGTCTCCAGATGGTCCGTAGGAGCAGGAAACCACAATAGTAAATAAAGCAACTTAAGTCTGGTGCTGGCTGCCACTTGGGGCTGAAAACAGTTGTAGGTTTTTAAAAAAAACCCGCTCAGCCAGGGGCGGGAAAAGTGCTTGGAAGCCGCCGGGAGGCTGCAGCGGTCTGAGGAACCAGCACAAGGGTGGAACGGGTGAGGAAGGCGTGTGAAAGACGCCTGGGTGAGAAAATGCATGGATTGGGAAAAAAATTGGGAAGCAGCTGCTCAGCAAAAGCCTCAGAAAGCTCTGCCACAGGGGGGTGGGGGGGTGGAGGCGCAGCTGGGAACTATTTTTACAAGGAGTTCGAAAGTCCCTTTGTTTAAGTCGCCAACTGTAAAGATTGAAATTAGTATTCAATGCCTCCAAATATTTATAAGGATTTTTATTTAAAAGCCCTGGGGAAGAACCTAACTCACCCTTCACCACAGCGCTTTCTCTCCAAAAAACCTCAACACCATGCTCCCCATCACCATATCAAAAACAGCCCACGAAACTCACAACCAATAGGAAACGCCTAAAGGAATTATGGGTATGGTGAAAAGGAGTTTGGGTAATGTAGTTTTAACTCACAACCAATAGGAAAAGGCTTAAGGAGTTATGGGTAATGTAGTTTTAAAGGGAGTACAAGTTATTTTCAACTTTACAAGTGATTTAGAAATTTTTTTAAATTTACCTATATATGGTTTTTATTTCTTCAACTGAAAATTATTTCTAACTTTTACCCACTTATCAAGTGTGGAATGGCTCTTATTCTTATAAATTTGACAAGCTTCTATATATTTTGGATATGAGAAATCTATCTGAGAAGCTGTCTATAATTTTTTTCTACAGTTTCATATTTTCCTCCTAATTTGGCAGCATTTGTCTTATTTGCACAAAATGTTTCAATTTAATGTACTTAAAATAATATACTTTACATTTTATAATGCTTTCATTTCTTGTTGACTCATAAATTCCTCTCCTAACCATAATTCTGATAGGTAATATGATCCTTGTTTTTCTAATTTACTCATAATATCTCCTTTTATGTCCAGATCATGTCACAATTTTGGTCATCTCAGTGAACTGTGTAAAATATTGGTCTATGCCTAGTTTGTGCTGAATTACTTTCCAGTTGTTGCAACAATTTTTAACCAGTCATTCATTTCTTATCTCAAAAACCTGGATCTAAGATTAATATCAAATACAAGGTGTTTTGAGGAAGATTAGTTAGTAATTAAGTATTAAGGCTAAACCTAGTAGGAAGGCCTGGAGCATTCCAAGATGGAATGAAGGAGCAGGAAGTGGCTTGTGCCCTGAGAGAGACTCCATTACTGGTTGGCAAAAACTGTTGTTAGCCCTGGGAGATCTCAGACCCTGCTTCCTGATTCCCTGGGATCCTGAGTGGTGGTGGCTTTCCAGAAAGAGGACAAGACCTACAGAGAAGCACCAAGAAGAAGAGAAGTTTGGGATCTGGTGGACAGCATCTCAAGCACACTCTCTTCACTTGGATACCTTGGACCACCTAAGCTTTTGTCATCCTGAGATCATTGGTGGATTACTGTGAGAACCCCAAAGCCACCCTCAGGCCCATTTGCTGTGCTGGTCAAATCTGGCTGGTACCAGATTTGAGGCCTTCACAGTGACTCCTCCTGCACTGCTCCTTTGGCCCTGTCTGCTTAGATCACTAAGAGTAGAATAAGTCCTCCCCTTGCCCTGTGGTTTTGCCCTTTAGGTTTTAAGCATAGGAATCCCTATTCCACCTCTATTTTAGTTAAATATAATTAAAACTGTTAAAACCTTTTACCTTGCCTGTTGGTTTCTAGTCTCTGGCCTAGGGAGAGCTGGGTGACAGTTAAGACCAACTGCCATTCCTGTGTTAATCCAGTGAACTCTGGTCTCACTATCCTGGACCTTTCTCTCCTACAACCCAGTGTGTGTACCCACAACTATTTAGATTTGTTGTAACATCCCTGGTGCCTCCATTATCTTTTTTCAAAGGTCACTACAATCTCTTCCTATTTTTGTTTTTGTCTTCCTTCTTCCACTTATTTACCTTTCTATTTTTTTTTAAAGCCTTGTACTTCGGTGTATTTTCTCATAGGTGGAAGAGTGGTAAGGGTGGGCAATGGGGGTCAAGTGACTTGCCCAGGGTCACACAGCTGGAAGTGGCTGAGGCCGGGTTTGAATCTAGGACCTCCTCTCTCTAGGCCTAACTCTCACTCCACTGAGCTACCCAGCTGCCCCCTACCTTTCTATTTCTTAGACAATACCAGATAGTTTTGATATTACTCTTTTACAATACAATTTGAAATCTAGTGCTTCTAAACCTCTTTCCTTTATACTTTTTCATTAATTATTTTTATTTTCTTGATCTGTCATTCTTGTTATAGGGAAATTATAGATATAGATATAGATTTAAGGTAAGATAGAGAACTGACAGCTTGGAGCAAGCCCTGGACTGGATGCATGGACATTCCATGATAGAATGAAGCCAGGGGTTTGAAAAAAGAAGAGTCTTTTTGTCCAAGCTGAGTGAAGGAGGGTGTGTTGTATGGTCTAGTTTGGCTGAGCTCTAAGGATCTGAGAAGATTAGGAATTATAGAAGATTTGAGAGAAGAGACCATCAAACAACTAACTCAGCCTAGGTAGAGATAAGGTTCAATTCTACTGCTGGTGGACAAGCAATAGAAAAACCAATACTCCTTAGTGCTTTCTTTTGGACTTAACTCGATGTACAAGGATTGTTCCTGGTTCCTGTATCATCTTGGAGTATCTTGTAGTAGGGTGGGAGGCCAATAAGAGAAACAAGAGTCTCAAATAGATATTTTTATCTGGATCCCATCAAAATGTCAACACAGTCCAGCAGAGCCCTGTGTTTACCCTTCTGCTCTTCAAGTCAGAGCAACACAGAGTGGGCTATCTAAGATAAAAAATTTGAGACTCCTCTTTTGACTCCTTTTCTGATCCACACCTTTTCATACTGGAAAATCATTATAGTCTTACTGGAAAGCTTTAAGTTCTTAGCAAACCAACAGTCAAGAGGTTAACATTTTCTCCCTTGGTCAGAAATGCAGTTGTTTGGTCTCAAAAGTGGTTTCAGACAGCCAACATCAAAAATCCTCCTCCAGCATGGTCATTTCACCCCTGAGAAAAGTATTCCCAGACTTAGCTTACTGATAATAAGGTGGCTAAAATTTCAACCTGGTTCTTATCTTCACCTTGAAGCTTCTCAAGCCTTTTCGTATTGTCTGAGTTGTAATTGCAATTCTGTGCAGCTATAAAACTTTCTCTGTGCTTTTGGGTGAAAGGGAGCTTTAATTTCATATATAATAAACTTGAGACTCCATGTTACCTCGAAGCAATTATGAGATAACTAGCCATTGTTCTCAATCTGCTTCATTCTTTATCATCCAATGACCACCCTAGGCCACTCAGAAAATCCCTGGTTTATAGAGCTGGCTCTCTATATAGCAGTGCAGTGAGAACCCCAATACTTTTGCCCTCTCCAGTTTAGAAAGAGCTTTCTTTAGCTTAGTAAAATATTCCCTTAGGGGTGGAAACTCTCTCATCCACTTTTCCATAGTTATCAACAATAAAACCAGTTTATTTATACCTCCTGTGTTTTCTCCAAGCCATTAAGATCCCACTATTGGAGTTACATTCACAAAACTGGTATCTCTGGCTGTTAAGTGGCAGTTTAATTGAGAAACTGTCATTCCCCATTCCTCACATCCCAGAGTGGTTTATTCTGTGTTAACCTGTCAGTCCTTTCCCTTGTGAGGTGTGGGAGTGTCCTCAGCTTGTGTGATTCCCTGGCTGGCACCCAGTTTGTCCTTACCCCCTTATATACTTTATTCATTCTTCAAAAAAAATTTTTTTCTACCAAATAAAATATTTTTTGATAATTTAATTGGATGATATTGAATAGGAAGATTAGTTTAGGTAGCAATGCCAATTTAAATATATTTGCTCTCTCCATTCATGAACAATTAATATTTCTCCAACTTTTTAGATCTGATTTTGTTTGCATAAATAGTGTTTTATAATTATGTTTACTAGTTTCTGGTTTTATTTTTGCAGGTATACTTCTGGATATTTTTCTTTATCACTGGTTATTTTAAATGGAGCATCTCTTTCTATCTCTTCTTGCAGAAGTTTATTAATAATATATAAAAATGTTGATAATTTCTGAGGGTTGACTTTATATCCTGCATTTTTACAAAAATTTTTGATAGTTTCGGACATTTCACTGAATCACTGATATTTTCCAGAAATACCATCATGTCCTCTTCAAACAGAGATAATTTTTATTATCTATTTTCCCATTCTGATTTCTTTTCCTTTTTCTTCTCTTATTGCTATTGATAGCATTTTTAATACTGTGTTTAATAATATGGGTGATAATGGGCATCCTTGTTTCACTTCTGATTTAATTGGAAAGGCTTTAGTTATCACCATTACAAATAATACTTGTTGGTGATTTTAGGTAGATGCTTGGTATCATTTTAAGGAAAAATACACTTATACCTCTGCATTTCAGTATTTTAATGAGAATAACTGTTTTATTTTGTCAAAGGCTTTTTCTGAGACTACTGATATGATCATATGGTTTTTATTATATTCAAATGAATAATTTTGAGGAAATCCTTGAATAAATCTTCAGATATGACTTGGTTTATATTCAAAATCACCTAGATCTTTAGTTAGGGACTAAAAATAGGTAGAGATTCTCTAGGGTTTCCAGGCCCTCAGAAGTAGGTTCAAAAAATGAAATAATTTTTCTTGCAATTCCCATAATTGGAAATAGTTTTCTCACAAAAAAAGAAATTGCACAAGACCCCTGATCAAACAGAAAGAGAATTGACCTAGCCTCAGAATTGAGGCACAAGATGATATTAGTATACCTCACTCAGTTTCTAGGATTCCCTGGATGAAAGATGATGATCAATAAAGAAGACATATTGAAAGCAATTTAATAGAATGAGTCAAATCCTGTAGAACTGTGGATAAGAAACCAAAGATCCCAGAGTTCAATCATTAAGTTGTGGTTCAGTCAGCTTGTGAAGTAAGCCTTAAACATAATTGATACTTGGTAGGAGAGATGGGAATGACTTATCATAACTCTTTTTCTCTCATTCCCCCATTCCCAAAGGGATAGCACTAAAATCTTTAAACATTCTAAAAATCTAGTATTTCTAGATTTTACCCACTTCCCTGGAAGTAGTATCTACCATAATTAGTAGCAACATCCTCAAAATCAAAAGTCATTGTCTTCTGGGGAATTTTTATGAGTAAAATTTGAGAAAATAGCCAGAAAGAATGTGATACATATTAAGTAGGATTTGAAAAATATAAAAATTGACACATATGGCTAGGCTAGATTAATGTGGGTATTTTTCAAGCCTAATATTCACAGAACTGAAAGCTTAAGTCCTTGCTACAGAAAAATCTTGCCTCTGGAATCTTGTTTATTCTGGATCTGTTCCAGCGTATTTCTGTCTTGTTGCAGGAGGATCACATAACACTGTGGAATAAAAGTGCAGCCCAGTAACCCAGCACTTGAGGCCAAGATGGAGAATATCTCCACAGTCACCATGGCCTTCCCTTTGGTGCTGTGATATGTGGGGAGAAAAGAGGCCCAGACACTGCAGAACACAGCGTGCTGAAAGTGATTGACTTGGTTTCATTGAAGGTATCAGGCAGATTCCTGGCGAGGAAAGCCACTGTAAAGCTTCCCAGGACCAGAAAGGCCATGTAGCCCAGGACAAGTAAAATACAAAGTCAGAACCTTCATTTCAGCTAGAAATTATGTGACCATATTTAGAGTATGTGTCTGCCTCTGGAAAGGGGGGATAAGTACCCAACCAAATAGCACAGAAAATCACTTGAATTCCTGAGTAGATGAGAACAACTAGATGGACACTCTAGTATGAATGAACATGCGGATCCTGCTCCCTGGCCTGATACCCCTGAAAGCCACAACCATTATTACAGTTTTGGCTAAAATGGAGGAAACAGCCACTTTGAAGACAACTCCAAATACTGTTTGGTGGAGGATACAGGTGGCAGCTGTAGGATGGCCTATAAAGAACAGTGAGCAGAGGAAACAGAAGATAAGGGAGATGAGGAGAGTATAGCTGAGAGGTCTGTTATTGGCTTTGACTATGGGAGTGTGTTGGAACTTCACAAAGACTCCCAGAACCAGAGCTGTGAGTAAAGAGAAGGAGATAGTCATGAAGGCCAAAGTCATCCCCAAAGGTTCTTTTACATTCAGAAAGGTCACAACCTTGGGGAGGCAGCGATCTCTCTGCTTATTTGGGTATTCATCCTCTGGGCACTTCATACAATGCTCTGCATCTGTAGAAGACAAAAAAGGGCTCAACATTCAATATTTATGTTCCTGGAGATATCGTTATGCCCAGATTAGGAAATAATCATGATACCTGCAACAATTCCTTCATTTGTTATAGAAGCAAAATCCCCCTCCCTCTTCTCTAAGAGACAATGTCACTAGTAATTTACATGCATGGCAGCCAAAAATAGGCCCACTTTTTTTCATTTCTGGACCTCCACCTCAAAATCCTGACCTTGAAATACAGTTTGTAATTTATCTCATCTCAGCCTCTCATTTTAATTTTATGAATTTTGAATATGATCTCAAATACTTTTTACTCATCCTCTGACTTTATTCTGATTGAGTAGGCACATGAAGAATTGTTAGCTTTCAAAAGATGGGAGACCTGAGTAGGCAGCATAATCTAGTAATCCACTGGAATTAGCAAACTCTATGACCTTATGAAAGTCACTTAGAATCTTTGTAATTCAATTTCCTCTTTGACAAAAAGACAGAGTTGTATTTAATGATTTCTTACATCCCTGTCTACTCTAAAGATTATAGGTTCTGAAAATGGACACTAATAATTGTTTGCAGAAGATAATTATTCAGTTGTTTCAGTCATATCCAACTCTTTGAGACTCCATTTGGGATTTCCTTGGCAAAGACACTAGAGGAGTTTGGCATTTCCTCCTCCAGCTCATTTTGTAAATGAGGACCTGAGGTGAATAGAGTTAAGTGATTTGTCAAGATCATACAGTTAGTCAATGTCTGAGAACAAATTTGAACTCAGGAAGATAATTCTTCCTTCTTCCAATCACTGTGTTCCATCTGAGGCACCATCATAGGTACCTAGGTAAATGTCTTTTGAATATAGTAGAATTTCAGAAGCTTCCTTGACATTTTCATTGTATATATTGTTGGGAAATCCAGTTGGTCTACATATAACATGATTTTCTGGTCATTTATACTTTCAAAAAAGGAAACTTTTATGAATATATGAAAATTTTTATAAGGGTTTGTTGATTTTTTGTTCCCAGCAAAAGCAATAAAGTTCTAAGTGAAAATTGATAGTTTCCATAAATAGTGATCTGGGAACGAAAATGACCATTTATTTTATTGTAAACCAAAAACTTATTTAGTACATCCAAATAATAGGAGAAGCATGAAGATTTTGTTTTCTAAAAGGAAAAACTTCCTTCCTTGAATATGTATACTCAAGAAATATTTCTATAATTTTATTTTATTTTGTTTATTTTTAAATGATTAAAAAATTTTTATTACACTTAGTAACCACTATCACCAAAAAAATACATTTAATTGGGAAAAATGCATTAAAATCATGTGTAAAGCTATAAACTCCACATTGCTTACAATTTACACAATTTTAGTGTTGATTTGAGACATGGGAGGCAATGGCACAGGATTATCCTTCATTGCATGCCCCCATCAAAGAAAGCATTGTGCTTTATGAGGAAAGTCAAATTGGAGTAGCTCAAAAGAAAGTCAAAATCCACAAACTCAGAGACATCACCACCCCAAATGTTCATGTCAGCTATTTGTACTTAACTTGTGCCATTCCCTCCTCCAGCCCATTTTACATATGAGGACCCAAGGTAAATAGAATTAAATGATTTGACAAGATCACACAAATAGTAAATGTCTGAGATCAAATTTGAACTTAGGAAAACGATTCTTCCTTATTCCAAGCCTTGTGTTCCAACCACAACACCACCATTAGCACCTGGGTAAATGGCTTCTGAATATAGTAGACACTGTACATTGGCCTTGAAATAGTGATATCATGTTGGTCCTCTGAGTACAAAGGAAAATAACCAACTATCTTGGCTTGGAAAAAGCTAAGGCAAGGCAAAAAATTAATACCATTTGATGAATCATGGGACCATTCAGTTTTCTTCTAATATCTGATGATATGTTGACTTCAAAAATACCATTATGCAGAACTCTATTTGCCCATTCTTCCTAACTCCCTCAAGTCCTCCCTCTTATACAAATAATTTTGTAATCCTGTGAGAGGCATTCAGTCCCTCAATGTTCTAGGCAAAGCTAAGAAAATAATGTTCAATTAAATTGCAGATCTGCAGCATTGGAGTCAATACCATTAATTCCTTTCCTAATCCAGGAGTTCACTTTTCCTGTGAAATCACAGTTCCAGTTGTAGACTCTAGTCATGTGATTTCATTTTTTATCTTGGTTAAAATGTTAAAAAGTAAAAGATCAATTGTTTTAGCATTCTCTAACAACTCTGACATTTCTATTCAGATGCATCTATGGGTCCACTGATTTGGATTTTCTTTCCTTTCTGGAAAATCATAATTCATCTCTGATTTACCAACCTGTGACACTCTTATTCTTGTTGTCCCACAACTTTCGGAGAGTACTTCATGTCTGCCAAAATGATGAAGGCTCTTCTCTCTAAATCCTAATGTGAATCTACCAAGGAAGTAATGTGAGTGTCCACTTCTCTTGAAATTCACCATATAACAATTTCATCAATTACTACCCTTCGTTATTTACTGTTATACACATGGTATTCATATTCTTCTTTTTAATGACCTCATTGATTACATGATAAAACAAATCTCTTCACACTGTGAATGTTAAAATTAATGATTTGGCTAAATATATGAAAATTATAAATCCTTTATTTATAAAAGAGGTAAAAAGAAAAAAATACAAAAGGATAGAAAAGACATTAACCTATCCAAATAAATATTATTCCAGTGTTTGGATCATCCAGGACTTGTTAACCTTCAATCAGAATTAAACTATCTCCAGAAGATAGGAAAGGAAAATCAGCTATTCACTCACCCAAGACAATAACTGGAGCTGAAGGTGACTCCTGAGTCCTACTTTCTTCTTTGAGCTGACCTTCTTCTTGAAGCTGACTTCCTTCTTGGAGTGACTCTCTTCTTGGAGGTCACACTCTACTAGGCTTTCCTTTACCAGACTGCCTTCATGGCTTTTATGGTGGTTAACTGTCCCTTACCTGTTTCACAGGGGCCAATCAGAGGTTGCAAATTGTCTAGCACTGCCCAGTGGGCAGTGTTTGTGGGAACTAGTTAGCACCTTCTGGAGGGGTCAATACTCATCAAAAGAGTTCACACTTTCTGAGGGTGTAAACAAGTTTCTGACTGTTTGAGTTAGAAAAAAAGAGTGAACTATCCAAGTATCTTGCTGGCTTCTCACCGAACAATAGGTAGGGTGTGAATTCACTAAGTGGTTTTCAAGCTTCTCCGACCTCGTTCAAGCTTGTATTGATTCAGAGTTATTGCCAACCAAAATGTTAACTCCAACTAAGCAAAGAGAATAAAGGATTAACTTTTCACAAGGGTGAACTCAAAGAAGACCAAGAATTCCCTTTCACAACACCCACTATGTGCCTCCAAATTGCTTTTGGAGTCATTTTCCTTTTCAGTTCTTTGGAAAACATTTTACTCCATATCACACAAAAGGAAAATAACACTATTAATATATTGGCTTTCAAAAGACCAGCTTATAAATCATCAGTATTTCTATATATTTTCAACACATCACAACAGCAAGAGTTAGAAAGAGAAACACCATTTAAAATCACCCTAGACAATATAAAACATTTGAGAATCTATCTACCAAAACAAGCACAGGAATTATATGAACACAACTACAAAACACTTTCCAAACAATTTAAACTAGATCTAAACAATTGGAAAAACATTGATTGTTCATGGGTAGGATGAGCTAACATAATAAAAATGACCATTCTACCCAAATTAAATTACTTATTTAGTGCCATATCTATCAAACTACCAAAAAACTTTTTTACTGAATTAGAAAAAAACTATAATAAAGTTCATTTGTGAAAACAAAAGATCAAGAATATCAAGGGAAATAATTTAAAAAAAAACGTGAAGGAAGTTGGCCTAGCAGTACCAGATATTAGACTATACAATAAAGCAGTGGTCATCAAAACAATATGGTACTGGCTAAGAGACAGAAGGGAGGATCAGTTGTAGGGAGAAAAGGGGGTTTTGTGGGTTCAATATATTAAAGGTGGTCACCAGAGGATTGAACCATTATCAATCCTCAATGAAGAATAATCTCAAATCAAAATTGACTTTTATGGAAATTTATTTACATGAGAGAGAAAGAGAGTTAAGTATGGAGATAAGAATCTATCCCACTGATTAGTCCAGGTATATCTTAACCCTCAGCCAAGGGTTAAAAGGTCTGAGGCCTGGAGGTGAATGGAGCAAACTCCACTCATAGAGTCTATAAAAGGAAGTTTCCCAATAGAAGTTCAGGAAGATTCAGTCTTTAAACTCACCATGTGGAACAGTCTAGGTCACAAACCAGTGAAGCTCCCTCAGGTCTCCTTCACCATACCAGTCACAGCCTCACTCCCCCTGCCTCTTTGGAAGGGATCACATATATGTCACATCCAGTGCTTTCCCTTAGCCTCCCTGACCAATTACAATAGATGCTTTGTCCTAGGGTTACTCACTCTAGCATACTCCCAGAATTGGAAGGTGTTCTCACCTTTGGTGATTAAATCTAAAGATGGGCAGTGTAGACTTAATCCAATTATCACACAGTGGAAGACTTGGGGTAAGTGATGTCAGCAAGACAGTCTATGATGAACACAAAGAGCCCAACTTTGGGGACAAAAATTCATTATTTGACAAAAATTGTTGGGAAAATCGGAAAACAATATGGGAGAGCTTGGGTTTAGATCAACATCTCACACCCTAGGCCAAAATAAACTCAGACTGGATAAATGACTTGAATATAAAGAAGGAAACTATAAGAAAATTAGGTGAACACAAAATAGTATACTTGTGAGATCTCTGGCAAAGGAAAGATTTTAAAACCAAGTTAGAAAAAATTACAAAATGTGAAATAAATAATTTCAATTACATTAAATTAAAAAGATTTTGTACAAACAAAAACAATGCAACTAAAATCAGAAGGGAAACAACAAACTGGGAAAATGTCTTTATAACAAAAAAATGCAGACAAAGGTCTAATTACTCAAATACACAAGGAGCTAAATCAATTATACAAAAAAAGTCAAGCCATCCCCCAATCAATAAATGGGCAAAGGACATGAATAGGCAATTTTCAGACAAAGAAATTAAAACTATCAATGAGCACATGAGAAAGTATTCTAAATCTCTAATAATTAGAGAAATGCAAATCAAAACAACTCTGAGGTATCACCTCACACCCAGAAGATTGGCTAAAATGACAGCAGGGGGTCAGCTGGGTAGCTCAGTGGATTGAGAGCCAGGCCTAGAGACTGGAGGTCCTAGATTCAAATCTAGCCTCAGACACTTCCCAGCTGTGTTACCCTGGGCAAGTGACTTGACCCCCATTGCCTACCCTTACCACTCTTCTGCTAGGAGCCAATAACAGAAGTTAAGGGTCCCCCCCAAAAAAATAAAATAAAATAAAATGACAGCAGGGGAGAGTAATGAATGTTGGAGGGGATGTGGCAAAATTGGGACATTAATGCACTGTTGGTGGATTTGTGAATTGATCCATCCATTCTAAATGGCAATTTGGAACTATGCCCAAAGAGCGCTAAAAGAATGCCTGCCATTTGATCCAGCCACACCATTGCTGGGTTTGAAACCCAAAGAGATCATAAGGAAAAATACTTGTAGAAAAATATTCATAGCCTCACTCTTTGTGATGGCAAAAACTGGAAAATGAGGGTATGCCCTTCAATTGGGGAATGGCTGAACAAATTGTGTTATATGCTGGTGGTGGAATACTATTGTACTGAAAGGAATAATAAATTAGAGGAATTCCATGTGAACTGGAATGACCTCCAGTAATTGATGCAGAGTGAAAGGATCAGAACCAGGAGAACATTATACACAGTGACTGATACACTGTGGTAAAATCGAATGTAATGGATTTCTGTACTAGCAGCAATGCAATGACCCAGGACAATTCTGAGGGATTTATGGAAAAGAACACTACCCACATTCAAAGGAAAAACTACAGGAATGAAAACAAAGAAGAAAAACAAGTGCTTAAACACCTGAGTTGATGCGGACACGGTTTGGATGTAGACTCTTAATGACCACCTTAGAACAATTATCAATAATATGGAAATAGGTCTTGATTGCTGACACAGTAAGAAACCAGTGGAAGTGTGTGTTGGCTACTAGGGAGTGGGCATGGGGGAGAGAGAGCAAGAACATGAATCATGTAACCATGGAAAAAATTTTTCTAAAACTAAAAAGAAATGAAAAAAATCATAGGTATAAAAATAAATAAAATAAAACAAGAAATGGTGATTATGAAGGTCAAAAAATAAAATAAAATAAAAATAAAAAATAAAAGACCAGCTTTCATTTCTGGAATAAATTTGGGGTCATAGAGTTATAATTTTCCATATTTATAGTAAGTTACTCTCTGGTTCCTCCACAACACTGGATCCAACCCAATCACAGTACTGTCTGTCCTAGACATACAGTCTAATGTACAACCTGTGCAGGTTGTCTTTCTAAAAGAATGTCACAGTGTGTGACATTATGGGACATAAAATAGACAGTCTATATGAACTCTGTCAGCAAGGTGAGGACAGTCAAGTCAAACTATTTTGAGGGATTGTACATTTCTACTAAAAAACTCTGCAATGTTCCAGGGTAGAATGCATATAGAAAAATATGTTCTAGAACAGAAACAGCTGAGAGACCTTACCAACTTCTTGGGATACCTGAAAAATTTAGCAGAAGGACTACCTCTCTTAATAAGCTTGTTAAGAACCTTTGGAAAGAATGCAAGGCTTGCTTTAGGAAGCCAGTCAACAATCAATCAATAAGGAGAAACGGTAATACTGAGTTCATAATTTAATCAAATGCCAAGTAGAACCAGTGTGATCCATTTTTCTGTATCGCTAAACAGTTTCCTTATTCCCACATGTAAATGGGTAATCAGACTGACTTCTCAGTCAGTCTAACTGTGAATTCTTGGAATTATACTTTAAGAAAGAAAATGTTTTCTCCTTGTCCTGTAATAGAGATTTTTTGACTTTAGATGGACAAACCCAGGTAGAGAAAGGCACAGTTAAAACAACATATAAACCTTTAAAGTTCAGAGTTCAGTTTTGGAATGGATCCTGTATGGCACTAGCAAAGATAAGCAGAGGGGAGGAAGAGAGAAAAATAAGGACACAGAAAGAAGGAAATTGAGGGTGATTTAAGAGAAGTAGGTATAAAGAAAGATAGGGAAGGAAATTGGAGGCAAAACATTTCTTACACAAAAAGAGATCTATTTAGAGATATACAGAAAGAGTCAAAGACAGAGAGAGAGAGAGAGAGAGAGAGAGAGAGAGAGAGAGAGAGAGAGAGAAATAAAAAGAAAAGTAAAGAAAAAACCCAACCTGATAGGGTAGCTATAAGCTACAAAATCTACCAAGGGAAGATTTAACTATTTCCTAATCCTTTTCTTTATTTCTATTTCTATCAGGCATCTTCTGACTGATTTTATGCTTCCTTAAGGTAGCCTACAGAGCCCACCATTGATTTCTCCAACAATAAAACTACTTTCCAGTGACTCAAGGATTCTCACATCATAATCCAAAATGTTTTTCATATGGAGGGAGGAAAAACATTAAGGGAACATTACCTCTAAATTGGAGCAAAGGAGGAGTGTTGCACCACTGTATTTGAACAGGAAACCAGCTTATTTTGATGACCTTTGCAGATTGATCCCAGACCATAATTCTCACATTAAATTACTCTGCATACTTAGACATCCAGACTATCTCATTTCAATCACCCACCACTAATTTCCTTTGTATCTGGAACACTTTTCCTGGAACTACCTCAATCAGTCTTATTTGTGACTAAATCCACTACATTTCACAATGTGAACATTTTTTGTTTCACCCCAGTACAGCATATATGTATATACCCTCTCTCATCAAGTATTGTATCAAGAACAAGATTAAGACATATCGACTCATCAGAGAAATAAAGCAGGAAGTAGTCGTACTGTAGATTTTACTTATCATCATGTAGTGAGATCAAAGGCACCATGCCAGATGTTCTAATTTCTGGACATTTGATCTTGTATTCTTTGGTCTAATATGATCTCTTACACCAAGTATGATGTTCCTTGGAGTTGTAGGTGTGACTACAGAAGAAAAACGCATTGGTCATTTTCTATATGAATAACAACAAAAAGAGAATTCTTGGCAGAAACTCACTCATATGGCTGGAAATCTCCCCTTCTGGGCACTGAGACACTCAAAGCAAGAGATGGGCTGCCCTTCCAAAGGGATCTTCCTGAATCCAGGACCACAACTGTCACTGCATACTCCACAGGGAATCTAAGGCAATAAAAGGCGAATGGGCTACATTTCATTAAATGAAGAGTTGCTGAGATTGGGGGGGGGGGGGGGGAGGAAGCTCATTTTCTATGTAACTCTTGCTTTGACAACTGCTCCCAAAGACAGTTATTGGTAGTATAGACACACTGCTGATGTTGGATTCAGGAAGACATGAATTTAAATCTAGCTTAATATGTTAGCTCTAACACCATGGCCAATTCATTTACATTTCACGTGCTTCAGTTTACTAAACTTTCCAATAGGATAATAATACTACTTTACTCACAGAATGGTTGGGATGACAAAGAGATAAAATTTATCAACCACTTTGTACCCACTAAGTGCTTAATAATGCCTCTTGCCTCACCACTTCCACTTATATATCTATAAGATGGAAGAGATTCTTCTTGAGGGTTGTAATTTTAATCCTATTTTGGAGAAGCTCTCAACTATTATGACTAGAGGGGAGACTAAGCACAATGGAACCTTGGAGAAGAGGACTCCAAATGACAAAGTAGGTAGAAGTGATGAATGATGAAAATGTCTTATTCAAAACAAACAAAAATTAAAGAGATGTCTTGGGTAGGGGGACTGAATATATTAAGAATATATACTATGTTAGACCCATGATGGTGAAACAGGAGAATATAGCACAGCACAACTGCAAACCACAGCTTCTCAAATAGATCTAGAAATGCATCAGAATTTGTTCAGAGTCAAGAAAAATCCAGTCATTTTTCAAGTCCAGGTTGGTATAGGGATTTATACAGAGGGATCTAGAGATCCTAGAGAAAGAATTTGGGCAGGTTAATTCCATATGAATGCACCAAGAAAAGAGCAATTCCTAAATGCACAACACAACATCTTGATGGGAACAGGTGCTTTCTTTTAGGTCTGTCTCTCACTATCCATTTTGGATCACAAATCCAGAATGGACTGTGAAGGTAATGTGTACCCACAACTGATATTCTGGAATAAGGATTGGTGTCAGGCTCTATACTGTATACAATGAAAGGAGTAGTTGTAGTAACAAACAGGATTTTTTTAACAGTTAAATGTTTTTAATCAGTGAAATCAGTGTTGGATGAAAAATTTAGAAAAATATGAAAGATTTCAAAGAAAAGTTGCAAAAAAGATTAAATAGATTGAAGCAAGATGGATACAAATCTGCCCTAATAACAAACTCTGAACACCAAAATGGATCAAATAGAAACCATTGACCTTATGAGAAAACAAGGGCTGTTTAATTAAAGTCAAAAGACAGAAAAATCAAAGAAAAAAAGTATCTCAAAGCAAAAATAAAAATATAAAGGAGAAAAAAATGAGAATCATAAGATTATCTAAATACCATTACCAAGGAGAGAACTCAGATACCAAATTTCAAGAAATCTTAAAACAAATCCACCTATTATCTTACAACCAGAGGGAAAAAAGGAAATTATTACAAATCCACTCACTCATACCAAGACTATGAAATGATTCCCAAAATGAAACTTCTCAGAAAATTCTAGTCAAAATCTAGTTTTCTATCCAAGTGAAAAATAACTCAAGCATCCAGAAAGAAAAAATTCATTTAAGTATTCATGTAATCACAAATTAATCATAATCATAGTAAAGATGACATAACTTGTGGCAACCACCACTCAAATTGATCAGGAAGTTTGGAACACCATGTTCCAGAATGCAAAGTATATAGGTTCATAATCTAAAAATAACATTCCTAGAAAAACTGAAAAAAAAACAGAACTTTAATCAGACCTTTAATTAATCAATTGTTACTCATGAAAAAATTCAATCTGTATAGAAATTGTGATTTTTAAAAATATGTGAAGAGAATAAAAAACTAATAGTAAGTCTACTTAGACTTTACCTGCAAGTGGGTCTATTATGTCTTCATGAAATTAAAAGAGGAATGAAAAGAATGGAATATAAATACAATAAATGGAGAAGGGAATGCAAGGTTAGGGTAAAGTATCTCACAAAACCAAAAACAAACTAAGAAGATATCTGTTCAAACAAAGAATAAGAGGTTGACACTTCAAATTCACTCTTATATAAACTGCTCAGAAAAGGGAGAAAGTGGAATCAGAAGGTAAATTAACAGAGTGTAGACAAGTGATAGAACAAAGACAGTGCCAGGCATAGTCAGGAATATGAGTCTTCCTGAGTTCAAATATGGTGTCAGGCACTTGCTAGCTATGTGATTCTGATCAAGTCACTTAATCCTATTTGCCTCAGTTTCTTCATCTATAAAAAGAAATGGAAAAAGAAGTAGGAATGTACTTCATTACCTTTGCCAAGAAAACTCCAAATAAGGTCACAAAGAGTCTAACATGACTGAAACAAGTAAACAAAAATTCAAGGAGGGGTAAGGACTAAGAAAAAAAACTATAATTTAGGGTGCATAAAAATATTTATAATTCTTTTTCAAGTGGCAAAGAGTAGTAAGCTGAAATGTTGGCCATAAATTTAAGAATTACTAAACAAGTTAATGACAAATAGCATTTTTTCATGTGTAAAATGGAAGGAAATCAATTAGATGAACTATTGAGGTCTCTTCATTACCTACATCTGTAAGATTAGTTTTCAAATAATCATTAGATAACTTATATTCATAAGTATTTGCATTGTAGAGTCAACCAAATAGAACAAAAACTGTTTCTGTGATTAGAAGTATAAATTTAAAATTTAAAATATCTCTGACCTTTGAATTACACCAGCTTCACTCTATGGAATCCACATGAATTGTGAAATCTCAATCAAGTGAAATCTTAGGTACAAACTGGCCCACTTTTATCAGAGCTTCTGTCTCATTAGGAAAGATCACATAGTTCATAATGGCGTATTGAGCTTCAGAACTTTTACTCTCTTCTACAAACACATCATCACCAGCACTGTTCTTAAAATGGGTATTCTTCAGGAAGAAGTGCAGCTAAAAAGGAAGAAAAAAAAATATCACTAGGTGATACATGAGGGAAGTGCTCCACAGAATGGCACACTATAATTAACATGATAAATAATAAGCCTATCTTGTAACCTTGTTGAATTTTGTAGTCGCATTTGGCAACATGATAAAAAATATGGCTTTCTGCTGGGAACCATAGAGATGGATCTCTATACCTACAATGCTGACTACATACCCCAGGTTTATAACCTCAGTTTCACCACATCTCTTCACCACTTCTCATCCAAGTTAACTAATGTATTTTCAAGGTCTATTATTTTACCTTCTCAATGTCTTTCAAATGGTTGCGCTTTTCTTCCCTAATAATGTTACGACCTCATTTTCTTGCACATGGACTATTGCAATGCAGAGCTTACAGGTGTGCTTAGCTACTGCAGCATACGTTAATCCTCCTACCAATCAACCATCTATTCAACTGCCAAAGTAATTTTTCTAAAGTGTAGGTCTGTCCATGTCACTCCCATACTTAATAACCTCTAGTGACTTTCTAACACCTTGAAAAAAATACAAAATCTTCCTTGTGGCAATCAAAGTATTTCATGTACTAGCACCATTCCCCTAACTTTTCCAATTTCTTCTGTAACTTTAGACCACTCCACACCACTTACTTTCTAATCCAGAGACATCATCTTCCTTGCTTATCCATAAACAAGATGCTTCATCTTTTCTTTCCAGTAGACATTTTCTCTGGCTGTCCTCCATTTCTGGAATTCTTTCTCTTCTTATCTCCATTTCTTGTTTTTCCTCATGTTGTTCAATGAAGCTTTGAACCAACATCCCACATTCTAAAAGAAGCTTTTCATGATCCATCTTAGTTCTTATGCCTTCTCTGTTAGTTATTTATATTTATTAATAGGCAGATTATTTGAATACACTGGTTTTCTTGTTGTCTCTCTCATTAGATCATTAGCTCCTCAGGAGCAAGAACTTAGTACCCAGTACAATGCATTGTATTTAGTAGGCACTAAGTAAATCTTGGTAACTGACTAAGTACTGTCATTGCCAAGAATAGGGATTCACTTATGGAACTAAAAAATTCAAGGCTGGGTGCACTGTATCACTCAGCTCTGTGATTACGTGAAGTAGGAAAAGATGATCCATGTTGTGATAAACTTACATCCCATCAAGGGGAACACCAGTTCTTAGAGATAAGCCTGAGGCATATACATGTCCATTTCCATTCATTTGTGAATTCCCTCTACAGGGCAAGATTGATTGGTAGAGCCAAATGAATAGTCTTCTAAGAGGAATGGATATTGCATGAGGGAAATTAAGACTTACCTTATCATTTTCCAATAAAAACATTTGAGAACTACCTAAGATTTCAATGAAAATGATTGCTTTGGGGGCAACTGCTTTTTGGGAGCTCAGTGGATTGAGAACCAGGCCTAGAGACAGGAGGTCCTGGATTCTGCTATAATGAGATTAAATCTACCTTGCCCATTCTTAAACCTAATCACCAAAAGTGTAAACAATTCCACTTAATTCACAAGTTGGGAGGTCTGTGACCCACGTGTGGTAGAGTGAATGATGAATCAGAATTTACTGACTGCCTCCTGGGCAGTCCTAAGAAAAGTGTCTGTTGTGATTGGACATGTAAACTAAGAGGAAGGCACAGGAAGTGACGCCAAAAAAGCCCCTTTAAAAGAGAGTGACAGCTTCTTGTTCATGACTTGGACCTGGAGGAGTGCTGGACCTGGGACCCTGAGACCTTGATGAGACTGTTCTTAAATCTTTCCCTTGGAATTACATGTGGTAAGACTAAATCTTCCTGGACTTCTCTAAAGGAATTGTTCTTTCAAAAGAGACTGTGTGATTGAAGCTTTTTTTTTCATTCACTTCTTCAAGACTTCAAGACTGAGTCTCCCTCAACTGAGGACTAATTAGATCTGCCTGGGTTAAACTGGGGGGCTGGAGCAAATTACCTAGTGTGTTAAATTACTTATCCTATATTATTCTCTTTATGATTTTCTTATTTTCTCTTCCTCTCCTCAATTGTAAATAAAGTTCCATAAAAGTAATTTTTTAATTGGGGATTGATAATTATTCAATTCCCTGGTGACTAAACCTTTTAATATTCACCTAACCAAAGTCCCTTTCAGTTCTAATTTGACTTCGGACACTTCCTTCACTTGACCCCTATTGCCTAGCTCTTACCACTCTTTTGCCTTAGAACCAAAACAGAGTATTGATTCTAAGATGTGATATAAGGGTTTTAAAAAAGGAAATGATTGCTTTCAGTGACCATACCTAAAATAATTCCCATTGCAAGTTACATAAAACATTTTCAGCTGGACTTTTTGAATCAAGCAATCCATCAATATTTATTAAACAATTCTTAAGTGAAACAAAATGTGTTAAGAGTAATTTTGGATGCCTTGCAATAAAATGGATTCTTAAATCCATAGGCCATGATGACAGATGGCACACATGCCAAAGTAGGCATGACAGAGACCTGTCTGTGGGCAAGCATGTTGTTGCCCACCAGTTAATCACTAGAAATGCAGAAGGATTCAGATAGAGCTGCTCCTTTCCCCCTCTCCACCCTTCTGCCCAGCAGCCCTATAGGAGTGCTTACAGTTTCCCCTGAGCTGAGTGCTTGGGCCACTCCCCTCCTTTTTCCTTCCCCTGTCTATGGCAAGGGGCAGGGCATGGCTTGTGGTCGCTAAAGATTTGCAATCATTGTCCTATGCCCTTTTTCTTTAAAAGCTGTGCATGGATGCATGTTCATCCTGACGTTATATACATATTTCCTTCTTTTCACTTTCTTTTCTCTGATCCTGTTATGCTTTCCACCTTGGGAACACATTTAACGTCTCTTCCACATGAACATTTTTCAACTTATTCAACAAATTTAATACTCCCATAAATGATCTCTTCAGAAGTTTCAACTTTCCCAGCTCTTTCAAGTTATCATGTGGCCTAGGGAAGAGAATACCTTCACCTGGCAGTATTCCAATAGACATTCTCTGGCTTAAATGCTAAATACTAGCTATCAACATCCTTATTAAATGGAAGCCTCCAAAAAGAAACACAAGCCTTGAGATATGGGAACATCTCTTTCTTATTTGCAGAATTTGTGCCTCAATTAAAGTTTTCCAAAGGCCCTTTAGTTTTCATGATAATAACATCACATTTCTTCATTATCTTAACCTCAAACCTACTTACACACTTCCAGACCTTTTTCAGATCAGTTGTCCTCCTATCTCACATCTCCAAAAGATTTTGGGACATTTTAAACTGGATTTCCAAAAGGCATCTTAAAATTAACATATCCAAAAGGAAACTCATTGTCTTTCCCCCTAAGCCCTCTCTCCCACATACCTTTCCTTCTACTATAGAGGGGAACACTTTTTTCTCTGTCTCTAAGATTCATAATTTATGAGTTACACTTAATTTTCACCATCTCTCCCCTCATATTCACTTTGTTATTATGACCTATTATTTCATCTTTGCAATATTTCTTAATATGTCTGCTTTTCTTCTCTAACACTGCCACTGTCCCTGATGAAATCTGAGGTAACTCAGGAAACAGAAATTTGTGGTTCTGAGTAGATCAATTTATTAAGCAATGTATGCCAATTGTAAAACAAATTACTAACAGGATTCCTCAGCTTGGCATTGGAATACAAAAAAAGAGGAGACAAATATTTATGCATTAAAAGAAAATAATAGGTTATAAACCAGGACACCGGATTATGTAATCTGATTTCTTTTTTTAATTAATTTTTTATTTTTAGAAAAATTTTTGATGATTCATGTTTTTACTTTACCCTCCACCCCCTCAAACTCCTCCACCCATTGCTAACTCGCATTTCCACTGGTTTTAACATGTGTCATCAATCAAGACTTATTTACATATTATTGATAGTTACATTGGTGTGGTCCTTTCAGGTCTACATCCCCACTCATGTCCTCATCAACCCAAGTGTTCAAGCAGTTGTTTTTCGTCTGTGTTTCCTCTCCTGTAGTTCTTCCTCTGAATCTTGGCAGCGTTCTTTTCCATAAATCCCTCAGAATTGCCTTGGGTCATTACGTTGCTTGTAATCTGATTTCTAATTGGAGGAAAGATGTTGATGTTCCAAGTTGGAAGGATGGAGTAAATTCATTTCAGTTATAAGGAGACAAGTATTGAAGCAATGAGGAAACTAAACTATTACCCTTTGCAGATGAAATGACTATTCTTAGATTATACTAGGGAATTAATTAAAAATAGTTAAAATAATTAATAACTTTAGAAAATTTGCAGACTACAAAATAAACTCACATAAATCATCAGTATTTCTATATATTTCCAAAAAAATTCAGCACCAAGAGTTAAAAAGAGAAACTCCATTAAAAATCACTCTCTCTAGACAACACAAAATACCTAGGAATCTACTCGCCAAGACAAAGAAAGGAATTATGTGCACACAATTACAAAACTATTCTTATGCAAATAAAGTCAGATCTAAACAATTGCAAAAATATTAATTGTTCATGGGCAGGAGGAGCTAATATAATAAAAATGGTGATTCTACCTAAATTAATTCACTTATGCAGTGCCATCCTGATCAAACTACCAAAAAAATATTTTATAGAACTAGAAAAAATGATAACAAAATTAATCAGGAAAAACAAAAGATCAGTATCAAGGGAACTAATTAAAAAATGTGAAGGAAGGCAACCTAGCAGTGCCAGATCTCAAATTTTACTATAAAAGTGATGATCAAAACAATCTGTTACTGGCTAAGAAATGGAAAGATAAATCAATGGAGTAGATTAGATACATAATATACAGGGGTAAATGATCTTAGCAACCTAATGTTCAATAAACCCAAAGATCCCAGTTTGGATATAAAAACTCAGGAGTTTAAGAAAAACTACTGGGAAAATTGGAAAACAGTATGGTACAAGCTAGATATAGACCAATATCTCACACCCTACACCAGAATAAGATCAAAATGGGTATATGATTTAGATAAAAAGAGTGGTACCATAACTAAATGAGAATACAGAATAGTTTACCTGGCAGATCTTTGGAAAAGGTAAGAATTTATGACCAAACAAGTGATAGAGAGTGTTATAAGTTGTAAAATGAATAATTTTTATTAAATTAAAAAACTTTTGTGCAATCATATCTAATGTAACTAAGATTAGAAATAAACAACAAAATGGGAGGAATTATAACAAATTTCTCTGAAAAAGGTATAATTCTCAGATTTATGGAGAACTAAGTCATATTTCTATGAATACAAACCATTCCACAATTGACAAATGGTCAAAGGACATTGAACAAGCAATTTTCTGATGAAGAAATCAAAGCTATCAATAATCATAGGAAAAATGTTCTAAATAGCTCTTGATATGAGAAATGAAAATTAAAACAATGCTGAGACACCATTTCATACCTATTGGATTGGTTAATATAGCAGTAAAGCAAAATGGTAAATGTGGGAGGGGATGTGACAGAATGGGACCATTAATGAATAGTTGGTAGAGTTGTAAACTGATCCAACCATTGTAGAAGACAATTTCAAACTATGCCAAAAGGGCTATAAAACTGTGCATATCTTTTAATCTTGAATGTCATTACTGGGTTTGTATTGCAAAGAGATGATTAAAAAGGGGGTTAGAAACCTACATCTACAAAAATGTTTATAGCAGTTCTTTTTGTAGTGGCAAAGAATTGGAAACTGAGAGAATGTTCATCAGTTGGGGAATGGCTAAAGAAATCATAGTACATATTAATGATGGGACACAATTGTGCTCTAAGAAATTTACCATTAAGCATGACAATTTCCAAAAAAGCTGGAAAGATCTGTGGAAGCTGATGCAGAATGAAATAAGCAGAACTAGATGTGTAATTGTAAATCTTGTACCTTTGAACTACATTACCCAGGAGCCCACTGACTTTCTGTCATTATGGGCTGTTGTAGACAGGAGATAAGCTTCCTGTTGGTGGTTTTGGCAGAGGAGGCATTTTGAACAGGTAGATTAGCTTGAGCATGTGGTGTTTTTTTTTTAAATTTTGTTATTTAATTATCTTTTTATTCCTTTACTTCCAGTGATCATAAATAAATTTAATAAAAATATAATATTTAAAGTTACTGCAAATTCATTTTAATTTTTATATTGATGGTAACCAATGAGGTTGGGAAAAGAATTCTCAATTTTTTTAAGATAGCCCAGATAAATTTTGTAAATCTGTGTTTCTCTCCTGCCATTTCTAATGCCCTGCACCAACCAGGTTTTTCCCTTTTTTTCCCAGCCACCACCCCCAAGCTCCTTTTATTTGAGCTACTTTTCCAGGAGCTGTTTCTCCTGCCCATCCACTTTGCTGCTGATCCAACCTCCTGCTGTTAACTTCCTGGGTGGTACAAGACACCAGCTTCTGCTGCTCCTCCAAAGGGTATTTTTGGTTGGCCACCTGACCAACCCCTTGGTGGAAGCTGAGCTCCTGCTGTCACTGCCCCAGGTTTGGCCAGACATTGCTTGTGGGTCCTTGCCATTCCTGCTGTCTGTGAGCTATTGCAGTCTGCATCCAAATGCCAGAGGGTTCAAGAGTCATTTAAAAGTACCTTTGGATTTTTTTTGTAGAGGGTGAAGAATAAATCCCTCCCCCCCCCAAGTTGGTTTACAAGCCTGCACTTGCCACTTTTAAGCAGGGGAACACACCCACTCCTACCCCAGTTTGGCTAACCCAAATAGGCTTCCATGCTTTGCCTGTGGGAGAAGGAACTGAAGTAGCATATGGTCCCTGCTGTCATTTTAGCCAATCTACTAGGTATGAGGTGATACCTCAGAATTGTTTTAATTTGCATTTCTCTAATTATTAGAGATTTAGAACACTTTTTCATGTGCTTATTGATAGTTTTGATTTCTTTATCTGAAAATTGCCTATTTGTGTCCCTTACCCATTTATCTATTGGAGAATGGTTTTATTTTTTGTACAATTGATTTAGCTCCTTGTATATTTGAGTAATTAGACCTTTGTCTGAGTTTTTTGTTATTAAGATTTTTTTCCCAATTTGTTGCTTCCCTTCTAATTTTGGTAGCATTGGTTTTGTCTGTACAAAAACTTTTTAGTTTAATGTAGTCAAAATTATTTATTTTACATTTTTTGATTTTTTTCTAACTCTTGCTTGGTTTTAAAATCTTTCCTTTCCCAGAGATCTGACAAGAATACTATTCTGTGCTCACCTAATTTACTTATACTTTCCTTCTTTATATTCAAGTCATTTACCCATTCTGAGTTTATCTTGGTGTAGGGTGTGAGATGTTGATTGAGACCCAATTTCTCCCATATTTTTTTCCAATTTTCCTAGCAGTTTTTGTCAAATAGTGAGTTTTTGTCCCAAAATCTGGATTCTTTGAGTTTATCATAGGCCATCTTGCTGAGGTCCCTTACCCCTAGTCTATTCCACTGATCCTTCCTTCTGTCTCTTTGCCAATACCATATTGTTTTGATGACTACTGCTTCATAGTACAATTTAAGATCGGGTACTGCTAGGCCACCTTACTTCATATTTTTTCATTATTTCCCTTAATATTCTTGTTCTTTTGTTCTTCCAATTGAATTTTGTTATAGTTTTTTCTAATTCAGTAAAAAAGTTTTTTGGTAGTTTGATAGGTATAGCACTAAATAAGTAAATTAATGTGGGTAGGATGGTAATTTGTATTATGTTAGCTCATCCTACCCATGACCACTCAATGTTTTTCTAATTGTTTAGATTTAGTTTTAATTGTGTGGAAAGGGTTTCGTAGTTGTGTTCATATAATTTCTGTGTTTGTCTTGGCAGATAGATTCCTAAGTATTTTATATTGTCTAGGGTGATTTTGAATGGAATTTCTCTTTCTAACTATTCCTGCTGCGATGTGTTGGAAATATATAGAAATGCTGGTGATTTATGTGCATTTCCTTTGAGTTCTTTGTAACAAGAGGTAAGGGTCCATTTAGTAGCTGAAGTGAGTAGCATTATTTTATATCCCCACTTCCTCATTTATAAAAAGTAATGGATGAGACATATAAGAGTCTCATACCAGAGGACCTGGGAAGTTATTCCTAGGGTGTAGTGCCCCTGGATGGCTCCCAAGAGGGATCATTTCTCATGAAGTATAAGTAGCTTCTGGATGATTTTAACTCTTCACTTTAATCTACCTCCACCAGAATGATCTAGATTCTTGGTGATGTTTTAGACTCAAAAGGTTTTCATCAACAGTACAGAGGATTGTGTTTTTTGTGGGCTCCTCTGCCACATTTTGGAATTATGGCAGTAATAGACTTTGTTAAAAATATCGCATCCAAGGTTGAAAGATTTGCTATATCTGTAGAATTTGTGACAAGTATCCATGAGGTCATAAGTTTTTAAATGTCATACAGCAAGTGCCTATGTAGAGATTCATGTAGATGCCATATAATAATGTGTTTGTTTGCTATTGTCATTAAATGGGCTATTGTGAATTTTGGTACTTTCTTTGAATGTGCATTATTTGCTGTACTCCTGTTTTATAAAGATGTTACTTTGTGAAAATCATTTGCACTCACACAGTGGTTAATGGCCAAGTTTAAAAGGAAATGGATCTAATTTTTGGTGAGGAACTTTTGTATTCTACCTCTCCTTTGCTGAATCAGTGTGTCACTGATTGTAAGATAGATAGATAGATAGATAGATAGATAGATAGATAGATAGATAGATACATGTATATGCTTTTTTAATTTTTAAAAACATTTTTATTATTTTTCCTGGTATGTGCAATACAGTATTTGAGTTTTATTTTTTCTCTCCTTTTTTGTACTTGAAATACATGTTACCTTCATGAAAAGGTTTTTTTTAATTTTTCACTAGGTTAAGTTAAAAAATGTATATTAACTCTAATATTAATGCATACCCAAACAGCTTTAGACTATAGAAATAATGCCATTGATTGTTTAAAAATTATGGGACTTTGTTTAATGATTCTATCCAATTCCAGGAAAAAGAAGACTTGAACTTGTTTGGGTTTTGATGTTGCAGCTATTTTGACATATGTCAGAGGCAGGTTTTCCCTTAACCTTACCAAGCACTTCACTTTGGTTGCCATCTTGGCTCCAGTATCCCTTAGAGATAAGATAAAATCAGACCATGGAAATGCTATTTCTCATTTGCTGCTATAATCTATTCCATTTTATGTCTTTCATAATGTAGCTAATTTTCTGTCATCCTGGTTCGATTGGGTAAGTGCATAATTACATAAATCACTTTAATTGAGCCCTAATTCAAAGGGTAGTAGGCATATGAAGTCAATTCTAAAGACCCTTTATAAAATTATAATTTAAATTCTCAAGGCATTAACATCTTCAAGGTTGTACACAATTATCAGGATCGAATAAAAACCTAAGTCATGTAATCCTATAGTTGAGATAACAAATCCAGTATCCATAAGGCTTATGGGCTTTTTACAACTTAAAAAATGTTTAAGATGTTCATAAGTGGTACAGATAACAATTATATTAATACAGGTAAACTTAAAAAAATGAAACCTTAAAGAAATCAGGAAATACAATATAAGAAACAGATTACAAGCAATGCAGTCAAAACCCTTTTTTAGCAATTCTAATAGATTTGTACACTATTTAGTAGTTACAATAAAATCGTTGATAGAATTAATCTAGCAGCCAAAACTTCATTAGCTTAAAATGATTCAATGCAACAGAAAAGTCAACTTAATGGCAAAATTAAATCATAATACAAGAAACAGCAAAATACAATAAGATACAGAGACTTTTTTTAATCCCATGCTGTCTTGAGGTTTTTAAAATCCACCTCTGGTCCAATTCAAGTTCCTTCTAACTGAGCTCTGCACTGAGCACAATGTGGATGATTCCATAAGGGTTTTATAGTTCGAAGTCTTGGGCAAGCCTAGTGTGGTGAGGTGAATTCCTCCCATGAGTTTCAGGCAAGATAATAATAAGGAATAGTTTGAAATAGGCCATGCAGCCCACGCTTGCCATTCTACTTCCTGTTTGAAGAGTAAAAGCTAGGGCCCGCATGGAAGCCAACTGGGGTAGGGGCTAGAGAAAGCTGCAGGTTGGAGGTCACATGAGGAGGGCTTGTGGGGGTGGATGGTGGAAGGTAGCTAGAGCATATTATTTATCACTTGCTTATATGGGTATATGATTTCAGGATTTGGTTTTAAAAGATTACTCTATTACAAAAATGAATAATGTGAAAATGGTTATCGAATGATGATACATGTATAACCCAATGGAATTATTTGTCAGCACAGGGAGGTGAGAGGAAAGAGGGAAGGGAGAGAACATGAATCATGTAACCTTGGAAAAATATTTTAAAATAAATAAATATTTAAAAATAAAGCAAAATAAAAAAGCTAATTAGAGAGACATTTGGGAGATACCAAGCAAAATACTTATTTTTCTCTTCAGTCTCGGCTCTGATCCTTCCTATTATTTACTCAGAAATGGAAGACAATCTAACTTCTGGAGGAGGAGTCTTCCATGGAAAGTCACATGAAGAAAAGTACAAATGTGTTCACTGCAATTTTTTCTGAATTTCCTTCATCCTTGGATTCAAAGTTCTGACTAGATATGTCTTAGGTAATAAAAAACTGTAAAAGATAAAATATGAAATGATTGTTAAATAAAGATTCAAGCTTCTGATCATAATAAACATGGCCAAGACTCCTCAAATTGTCACTGAACACCAATATATAGAGACAGATTTTATTCATAAAAAAACCATTAACAATATTAAAACTAGAACACGTGGTTGAGTAATCTGACTGTTAATTGGAGGAAAGATTAGGGACTTCCAACTTTGGAGCATAAGAATAAACAGGCTTAATTGACTAAAATCACAAAAAAAGGAATCCTACTCTCCCCAAGTATCTGTATTCAATTTAAAAAATGGGAACAGAAATCATTTGAACAATTCAGAGCAAATATTCATAAAATATTTATGAGTAGATTCAAAAGTATAATTTCTTATTATTAGAATTTATTAATTGCCACAGACCCTTTTCCCCTCCCCCATCATAGAAGGCTGAAAACTAGCAGATGAACATGTTTACATAGATTATATCTTTCATATTTCATTCTCTAGAGATGACATTTAAAAAGTTACACTTCAAGTGTTAAATCTATAGCTATATATAATATTCTCTTGGTTTGACCCATTTTAATGTTCATTATTCAATGTAGTTCTTTCTACCTTTTTTTTAAATTAGCTGGCTTATTGTTTCTTATGGTTCAGTAGTATTCCATCACAGTCATATACATATGATTTATTTTTTTCTTCTTAAGTTGATGGTCATCCCCTCAATTTCCAGTTTTTTGCCACCACAAAGAGGGTTGCTATAAATATATTGAAATATATACCTTCCTTTCCTTTTTGCCTGATCTTTTTGGGAAACAGTCAAGTAATAATATGGCTAGGTCCTAGGGTAGGTACAATGTAACTCTCTGATTCCAAAGTGCTTTCCAAAATAGTTGGGTCAGTTCACAGCTCTACCAACAGTATATTAGTGTTTCCATTTTTTCCACATTCCCTCCAACATCTGTTATTTTGTACTATTGTCATTTTAGCCAATCTCATGGATATAAGAGAATACCTAAGAATTGTTTTGGTTTTTATTTCTTTAACCAGTAGTGATTCAGAACGCTTTTTTTTTATTTTACCTACATATGGCTTTTATTTCTTCAACTGATAATTGTTCCTATTTTTTATCCATTTATCAAGTGGGAAATGGTTCTTATTCTGATAAATTTGACAAGCTTCTATATATTTTGGATATGAGAAATCTATCTGAGAAGCTGTCTACAAATTTTTCTCCAGGTTCATGTTTTCCTTCTAATTTGGCAATATTTGTCAAAAATGTTTCAATTTACTATACTCAAAATAATATACTTTACATTTTATAATGCTTCCCATTTCTTGTTGACTCATAAATTCTTCTCTAAACCATAAATCTAATATGCAATATGATCCTTGTTCTTCTAATTTATTTATGATATGTATGTCCTTTTATGTCTAGATCATGTCACATTTTCATCTAATCTTAGTGAATTGGGTAAAATATTGGTCTATAGCTAGTTTGTGCTGAATTACATTCCAGTTGTTGCAACAATTTTTAATCAATCATTCATTTCCTATCTCAAAAACCTGTATCAAAGCTTTTTATCAAATATAGGGTTACTACAATCTCTTCCTATTTTTGTTTTTGTCTCTCTTCTCCCACAAATTTAGCTGTTTCTTAGACAATACCAGATAGTTTTTGATAATTACTCTTTTATAATACAATTCCAAATCTAGTACTTCTTAACCTCTTTCCTTTATACATTTTTCATTAATTATTTTTATTTTCTTGATCTGTTGTTCTTCAAAAAATTTGATTATTTTTTGGCAAATAAAATATTTTTGATAATTTAATTGGATGATATTAAATAGGAAAATTAATTTAGGTAGTATTGCCATTTTAATTTTATTTGCTTTCCCTGTTCATGAGTAATTAATATTTCTCCACATTTTTAGATCTGATTTTGTTTGTGTAAATAGTGTTTTATAATTATGTTTACTAAATTCTGGTTTTGTTTTTGCAGGTATACTTCTGGGTATTTTTCTCTTTCACTGGTTATTTTAAATAGAGTATCTCTTTCTATCTCTTCTTGCAGGCATTTAATAATGCATGAAAATGTTGATAATTTATGAGGGTTGACTTTATATCCTCCATCTTTACAAAAAATTTTGATAGTTTCAGTCATTTCACTGAATCACTGATATTTTCTACAAATACCATCATGTCCTCTTCAAACAGAGATAATTTTTATTGTCTCATTTCACATTCTGATTTCTTTTTCTTCTCTAATTGCTTTTGGTAATATTTTTAATACTGTGTTTAATAATATGGGTGATAATGGGCATCCTTGTTTCACTCCTGATCTTATTGGAAAGGCTTTAGGTTGTCACTACTGCAAATAATACTTGCTGGTGATTTTAGGTAGATGCTTGGTATCATTTTAAGGAAAAATCCACTCATAACTCTGCATTCCAATATTTTCATGAGAATGAATGTTGTATTTTGTCAAAGACTTTTTCTGAGACTACTGATATGCTCATATGGTTTTTATTATATTCAAATGTATAATTTTGGGAAAATCCTTGCATAAATCTTCAGATCTGACTTGATTTGTGTTCAAAACCATCTAGATCTTTAGTTAAGGGACTAAAAAATAGATAGAGATTGTCTAGGTTCCCAGGCATTAGGTTCTTCAAACAATGAAATAATTTTTTTTGCTATTCCCATAATTGGAAACAGTTTTCTCACAAAACAGAAATTGCACTAGACCCACAATTGAACAAAAAGGGAATTGACCAAACCTGAGAATTGAGACACAAGATGATATTCATGTAGTTCACTCAATTCCCAGAATTTCCTGTCATTGGATAAAAAATGATGATCAATAAAGATGCATTGAAGACAATTTAATAAAATGAGTCAAATTCTGCAGTTATGGAAAAGAAACAAAAGATCCCAGAATTCAACCATTAAGCTGTGGTTCATTCAGTTTGTGCAGTAATTTTTAAACATAACTGATACTTGGTAGGAGAGATAGGAAAGATTCATCATAACTCTTTTTCTCCCCTTCCCCTATTCCCCAAAGGGATAGCACTAAAAACTTGAAACATTCTGAAAATCTAGTATTTCCAGATTTTACCCTCTTCTCTAGAAGTAGTGTCTACCATAATTAGTAGCAACATCCTCAAAATCAAAAGTCATTGTATTCTGGGAAATTTTTATGAGTAGAACTTGATAAAAATAGCCAGAAAGAGTGTGATACATATTACGAAGGATTTGAAAAACATAAAAACTGACACACATGGCTATGTTAGATTAATGTGAGTTATTCCTTAAGCCTAATATTCACAGAACTGGAAGCATAAGTCCTTGCTACAGAAAAATCTTGCCTCTGGAATCTTGTTTATTTTGGATCTTTTCCAGGGTATTTCTGTCTGGTTTCAAGAGGATCACATAACACTTTGGAATAAAAATGCAGCCCAATAACCCAACACTGGAGGCCAAGATGGAGAAGATCTCCACCACCACCATGGCCTTCCCTTTGGTGCTATGATATGTGGGAAGAAAAGAGGCCCAGACACTGCAAAACACCAGCATGCTAAAAGTGATGAACTTGGCTTCATTGAAGGTGTCAGGAAGGTTTCTGGCCAGGAAAGCCACGGTAAAGCTTCCCAGAGCCAGAAAGCCCAAGTAGCCCAAGACACAGTAAAATATAAAGTCAGACCCTTCATTGCATCTAAGAATTATGTGGCCATATTCAGAGTGTGTGTCTGCCTCTGGAAAGGGAGGATAAGTAACCAACCAAAGAACACAGAAAATCACTTGAATTCCTGAACAGATGAGAACAACATAGATCGACACTCTAGGATGCATGAACATGCGGATCCTGCTCCCTGGCCTGATACCTTTGAAAGCCAGAACCACTATTATAGTTTTGGCTAAAATGGAGGAAACAGCCACTGTGAAGACAACTCCAAATACTGTTTGTCGAAGGAAACAGGTGGCAGCTGTAGGATGACCTAGGAAGAGCAGGGAGCAGAGGAAACAGAAGATAAGGGAAATGAGGAGCGTATAGCTGAGATTCCTGTTATTGGCTTTGACTATGGGAGTGTGTTGGAACTTCACAAAGACTCCCAGAACAAGAGCTGTCAGTAAAGATAAGGAGAAAGTCATGAAGACCAAAGTCATCCCCAAAGGTTCTTTCACATTCAGGAAGGTCACAACCTTGGGGAGGCAGCGATCTCTCTGCTTATTTGGGTATTCATCCTCTGGGCACTTCATACAATGCTCTGCATCTGTAGAAGACAAAAAAGGGTTCAACACTCAGTATATATATATTCCTGGAAATATCCTTATACTCAAATTAGGAAATAATCATGATAGCTGCAACAGTTCCTTCAGCCTCTATAGATGCAAAATCCCCTTTCCTCTTTTCTAAGAGACAATGTTGCTGGTAACTAACAAATACAGCAGCTAAGCTTAGGCCAACTTTTTTTCATTTCTAGGCCTCAACCTCAAAATCCTGACCTTGAAATATAGTTTATAATTTAATTTATCTCAGCCTCTCATTTTAATTTTGTGAATTTTAAATATGTTCTTAAATACTTTTTACTCAACTTCTGACCTTATTCTGATTGACTAGGCACCTGAAGAATTGTTAGCTGACAAAAAAATGGGAGACTTGAGTAGGAAGTGTAATCCACTGGAATCTCAAGCTGTATGACCTTATGAAAGTCACTTAGAATCTCTGGAATTCAATTTCCTCTTTGCCAAAAAGACAGTTATATTTAATTATTTCTAAGATCCCTTTCTACTCTAAAGATTCCAGGTCTTGAAAATTGACACTAATGATCATTTGAAGAAGATAATTATTCAGTTGTTTCAGTCATATCCAACTCTTTGAGACCCCATTTGGGATTTTCTTGGCAAAGACACTGGAGGAATTTGGCATTTCCTCCTCCAGCTCATTTTATAGATGAGGACCTGAGGTAAATTAAAGTTAAATAATTTGCCAAGATCACACAAATAGTAAATGTCTCAGAACAAATTTGAACCTAGGAAAATGATTCTTCCTTATACCAAGCCCAGTGCTCCATCCACAACACCACAATGAGCACCTACATAAATGGCTTCTGAATATAGTAGACACTGTATATTGACCTTGAAATAGTGATATCATTTTGGTACTCTTTGAGTTAAAAGGAAAATGACCAACTAACTTAGCTTGAAAAAAGCTAAGGCAAGGCAAAAAAAATTAATACCATTTGATGAAATGTGGGACCATTCAGTCTTCTTCCAATATCTGATGATATGTTGACTTTAAAAATTCTATTATGCAGAACTCTATTTACCCATTCTTGATGACTCCCCTTAAGTCCTCACTCTCATACATATGATTTTGTAATCCTGTGAAAGGCATTCAGCCTCTCAATGTCCTAGGAAAAGCTAAGAAAATAAGGTTCAGCTAAATCGATGACCTGCAGTGTTGGAGTCAATTTCATTAATTCCTTTCCTAATGCAAGAATTCACTTTACCTGTGAAATCACAGATCCAATTGTAGAGCTCAGATACATAACTTCATTTTTGATGTTGGTTAAAATGTTAAAAAGTAAAAGATCAATTGTTTTAGCATTCTCTAACAACTCTGATATTTCTGTGTCATATTCTAGATTTAAATTGTCATATGAGTTGAACAATAAAGTAGAGAGAAAGAATATTTGACTGTTAGTCTATGCATGGATATTAGTCTTTGGAAGGGCTATAGGAAACATTTTAGAGTCATGCCCCAAAAATTACACCTTCACTCTCATTAACAAATAATTGGAATGATTTAGTATAGTCTTGGATTCCCAATGCTGAAGCAGATAAAATGACTTCTTTAAGCTTATTTAAGGCTTGCAGATGTTCAGGCTTTAGTTTCAGAGGTTCAGGTTCTATATTCCTGGTTAAAATCTGTTAGACATTTTGTTATTTCACTATATCCAGGTATCCATTGTCTACAGAATCCAGTTGTTTCAAGAACAGCTCTGAGCTGCTTTTTAGTCTTTGGAGCACTCAGTTTCTAGATATCAGCTATTCTTTTCTGTGTTATACTTCTTGAACCCTCTGATAACACAAAACCTAGATATTGCACTCGATAAAAAAAACCCTTGTAATTTTGCCTTGGAGATTTTATGCCCATGCTTATATAATTCTATCAAAAGAATCTTGCTATCTCTTAGACACACCTTTGCATTTGGGGATGCAAGAATAATATCATCCCCAAAATGCACTAATTTACTTTCTTTGAATTTTATATTTTTTAGATTTCTATTTAGAATTTTTGAAAATTGGCTAGGTGAGTCTGTATAAGCCTGAGGAAGATGAGTCCAAGGCTATGAGTCTTTTCCCAGGTAAAAGCAAAGATCTTTTGAGAATCCTCATGAATGGGAATTGAGAAAAAAGCTGATCATAAATCTGACACAGTGAAATATCTTGCCTGACTTGAAATGGAAGAAATTATAGCAGCTGGGCTTGGTATAACAGGATGAGTTTTGATTACATAATCATTGACTGTTCTTAAATCCTGAATAAAATGATATACAGGCTTCCCATTCTCATCCAGTTTTGATTTTTTTAATTGGAAGAATAGGAGTATTAAATTCTGAGAAGCAAGGTATAATTATCCCCTGTTGGATTAGGGATTCTATGATTGGTCTCATACCCTCAATTGCTTCTTTAGTCGAGGGATATTGAGGTACACAAGGAAATTGTCCTTCCTTAGTCCTCACCCTGACTGTGGTAGCTGATTTCAATAAACTCACATCTGTGGACTATTTTGACCAAAAATCCTTAGAGATATCCTCAGATATTGGATAAATTGAACCTAAGTCACCTCTCTTCTTACTCAATCTAAGAACAGCAATGGAAATGCTTTCATAAATTCTTCTGGTGGATATAAAGAGATGTCACTAGTTTCAGTACAGTAGATTGTTGCCCTCAGTTACACAATAAATCTCTACCCAAGAGATTCATTGGACATTCTGACATACAAAGGAATGCATGCTCCATAGATAATGAACCTAAAGTAATCATTTTAGGTTGTAATTTTGCTACTCTCCATGATTTACTGGTAGCATCTATTACTTCCATTGTACCAACAGCTCTACAATTCTCTGAAAACCTTTGCGAAACTGATTTACTAGCTCCAGTGTCGACCAGAAGGTCATAGATCTGGTCTCCAATAGTTAAAGGCACATGTGGTTCTGTACAATTCAGCGGCTGGAATGTTTCCAACATCGGAGCTAACACAGTAACATCAGTACAAAGCTCAGTCATTTTCTCTTCATCCAAACTCACATCTGCTTGAATTGCGTGATATTCCCAGGATTTTACATCTTTAACGCCTTCATCTGATTTTACACTACTCCCATTGTTCCTTTTCACCTCTACCCTAGTATCATTATTCTCATTTACAATCACATTATCCTTATCCATTTTTCATCCTTTGTTATTCTCTATTATTTTACAATCATTAGAATTTTCAACTATTTCCATTCCACATCACAATTTTTCCTCACAAGCATTAACAGTAATTAAATTATCGTTTGTTTCAATCAAATTATTCATAAATTCATTATCTTTATCCTTATCACATTCAATTCCATTAATGTCCAATCCATTTTCCTTTGATTTTTCAAATACTTTAGAACTCAGAGTGTATCTTCATAATGAACATGCCCCTTTGTTCTGATCACCTTTCTATCCACTCACTATCTGGCTATATTTTGACCTTTCTCCTGATCTCACCCACTCCTGTATTTTATTCAAATACTGTGCTTAGGCTCTCTGACAACAAGCTTTTGGCATGTTAACATTATTTTGTCTCAGGTAATTATTTCCATTATTCCAACCATTATTCTGTCTGTAACCATTATTGTTATATCTATTATATCCATTATTTTTATTTCTATTGATTTGTCTAGGAAACTATCCTCTGTATCTACAATCCCATACAAAAATGTAAAATTTTATTACATAAATAGCACCTTTGGAGCCTTGATCTTCTTTCACTTGGAACATATTGCCCCCTTGGTTGGACTGACCTAAGAGCAGCAATAGCTTTGACTTCTTTTATTTCACTATCCTTAGCCCTATTATTTGCTTCTCTTGCTTCTTAATATTTTCAATTACTGTATCTTTATCATCACTAATTTTGTCTTTATCAATTGCATATATTTATGTTGCCTTTTTCTTTAGTACCTCTAAGGACATCAGTTCCGAGTCTGAACAATATTCTTTGAAAAACTTCCTCACTGCTGAGCATGCATTATTTAAAAACAACCTCTTGATGTGAGCAGTGGTCTCATCTGCCAACACATCTAAGCCTAGCTGTAACTTATCATCTTCAGAAATTCTATCCAGAAAATCTGCAGGAGTTTCATCAGGATTCTGTCTTACTTTTTTGAATTTTGACCATGCATTGGAACAACAGAATTGTCTCTCCATGACCTCTAAGATAGACTTTCTGGACTGTTTAAGCATCCTATAATTGTGTACAGAATTTAAATCAAGTTCTTTGTAGTGTTCCTGCCATGGGGTCAATGGTGGACTATTCTTAGTTTCCTCAATGAACTCATTCCTCTCCCTTTTCATAAGCAATTCCTCCATCAAAAGATAAAAATCCGCATAGTCTGGATCGAACATTTTTATTTCACTCTGAAATTCCTATATTACTTTGGCTGGTTCATCAAAGAAACGAGAGCTTCTATGTTTAATAGCATCCAGGCCTGCAGAGGAGAATTGTTTATGGGACTTTAGGTTTAAAATCCCATCTGGAGAAACACAAGAAATATCCCTGAGAGGAAACAAATTCACTGGGTTCTTATTCAGTTCTGCAGCCTCTCTTTCCAATATCATTTGTCCCTTAGCCTTTCCTTCTTTACCATCCTTAACCATCATATCATCCCTTATGCCATAGCCAGAATAATTATTAGGTACCATGCCATCTTTAAAACACTGCTCCATTCCCAGCTGTGTGACCCTGGGCAAGTCACTTGACCCCCATTGCCTACCCTTACCACTCTTCCACCTATAAGTCAATACACAGAAGTTAAGGGTTTAAAATAAAAAAAATTTTTAAATAATAAAAAAAATAAAACACTGCTCCATAACATCAAGCATAGCTTGCATTTGTATTAACATTTGTTTAAGCTCTGAATCCCTGCACATCCATTTAAACATAGCCTTTAATTTCCACACAGTTCCAAAAACACCCATCTACAGGTGTAAAAAATCAGAAAACATAAACCCAACAGAGGCAAATAGGCACAAATCATTTAAATAGTTGTCTCCATTACAGGTTTCATACACCCATAGCTTAACAACATGTAGCATAAATTGGGAAACACTTTGAAGATACAATATGGAACATATGTTAAACAATAATAAATAAACAGTAAAATTGTGTTTACCATATCCCCTGCCATGATGTTATATTGTTGTACAATTGTATAATACAATATGGGATATGTATTACTAGTAGCCACTTTGATTAAAAACAAATCACAAACAAAAAATTTTCACTTAGCACATCTGCTTCTCATCCCTTTAATTGTCTCATCTCTTTAAATGGGTTTTAAATCTGTCCTTTTAAATTTTAAAATCCCCCAGGTGTCAATCACCCTTAGAAATGTCACTTCAGCACCTTGGGCAGCAACCTACCCAATTCTGAGGGAACTGGAACTTTGCAATGTACTGCTACTGTGTGACAGCTTGGATAGAATTCCATCAGCAGCTCCCAAATGTCACCCTTGTTTTATAACTCACAGCCCTCACTTAACTGTTAATCTTGCCCAAACCTGTCTAGCTTGCCAAATGAAATAAAAAATAAATGGCATAGGCATAGTAGGTAAGGGTTAGTTGTTTTTCTAGATTCTTGATGGTAAAGTCCTTTGGGGCAGTAATCAGAAGTTATTAGGTTGGAAAGGATTTCAGAGAGAAACTGACAAGTTACCACTCTATATAAATTAGGGTTTATGGTATTATAACTAATTCCTCCCGCCAAAGTCCTACAGATATATGTTACTACACTAAAATCTCTACCTAAAGATCCCAGCTTCCTGGCCTAACCATAATTCCCCCCTTTGCAGGTATTCAGAGTAAGAGAAGCTGGAAGGTATACAGGTCTACTGGGTCAAAGGGAGATATCTTCACAAACAGCTGTCCTCTGTGCCTGGCAGGAGCCCAGTAGAAAATCACAGCAGCAGGTAATAGATCCAATAAGAAGGTGAGTAAGGATTTTACTCACACAGTCCACCCATGGAGTTAAACCAAATTCAACCTCTTCCCCAAAAGGTAACAGGCTTGACGAATAAGTCCACAAACACAGGCAGAATCTTCCTCCAAAGAGAGAGCCAAAGTACAGTCAACTGTCCCAACAGAGTCAGTGTCTCCAGAGTTCTGGAATTCTCACTCTGCCTCTGCTTTGCACTTCCTGCTTCTTTTCTATTATTTCCTTAGAATAGTTTCATGTAAAAAAAAAGCATGGTGGAAAAGGATTTCTGAAAAACCTGCTATGATTCAGCACTGGTTCAATTAGAAGCAGAATTTCTTCTAAATGTAGATTTATATGTTAGGACAAATAGTGAAATTTATAAATCATTTTCCATTACACCCATGGGAATTAGGATCTTCCCTGTCCATCCACATCCTCAGCCAGAATTATACATGACATCCAAAGTCAGTCATTGAAATATTCATCTCCTTAACTCATTTTTTCATCATCAGTCTTGTTTACTTGATTACTTTCCATGCTCTTTCCCTTCTCACAATTTCTTCAACACTCAAAATTCAAATGCATCTATGGGTCCACTGATTTTGGTTTTCTTTCCTTTCTGGAAAATCAGAATTGATCTCTGACTTCCCAATCTGTAACACTCTTGTCCTTGGTGTCCCACATGTTTGGGAGACTACTGCAGGACTGCTAAAATTATGAAAAATTTCCTCACTAATTCCTAATGTGAACCTATCAAGGAAGCAATATGACTGGCCACTTCTCTTCCTTGACACTCACATTATAACAATTTCATCTATTACTATCCTTCATTATTTATTGTTATACATCTGGTATGCATACTCTTCTTTTAATGACCTCTTTTATTACATGATAAAAACAAATCTCTTCACACCCACTATGTGCTTCTCAATTGCTTTTGGAGTCATTTTCCTTTTCAGTTCTTTGGAAAATCTTACTGCATATCTCACAAAAGGAAAATAACACTATTAATAGATTGGCTTTTAAAGACCAGCTTTCAATTCTGGAATAAATTTGAGGACATAGAGTTATAATTTTCCATATTTATAATAGGCTACTCTCTGGTTCCTGTACAACACTTGGTCCAACCCAATCACAGTACTATCCGTCCTAGACATTCAGTCTAATGTGCAACCTGTGTAGGTTGTCTTTCTAAAAGAATATCACAGTGTGTGACATTATGTGACATAAAATAGGCAGTCTATATGAACTCTGTCTGCAATGTGAGGATAGTCAAGTCAAACTCTTTTGAGGGATTATACATCTCTACTAAAAAGCTCAGTAATGTTCCAGAGCAGGTTTCAAATAGAAAATTCAGTCTAGAAAAGAAACATGAGGGACATCTGGTGATAGCTGAAAAATTTAGTGGAAGGTCTACCTTTCTTAATAAGCTTGTTAAGAACCTTTGGAAAGAATGCAAGGCTTGCTTTAGGAAGCCAGTCAACAAACCATCAGTAAAGAGAGACTGTAATATTCAGTTCATAATTTAATTAAATTCCAAGTAGGACCAGTGTGAACTATTTTTGTGAATCACTAAACAGTTTCCTTATTCCCACATGTAATTGGGCAATCAGACTGACTTCTCAGTGAGTCTAACTCTGAATGCTTGGAATTATATTCTTAGGAAGAAAATATTTTCTCCTTGTCCTGTAATAGAGATTTGTTTGACTTTAATTGGGCAAACCCAGGTAGAGAAAGGCTCAGTTAAAACAACATATAAAGTTCAGAGTTCAGTACGGGAATGGATCCTATATGGGACCAGCAAAAATAAGCAGACTGGAGGAAGGAGAAATAAGGACACAGAAAGAAGGAAATTGAGGGAGATTTCAGAGAGATACATATGAATAAAGATAGGGAAGGAAATTGGAAGCAAAACATGGAGAGACATAAACAAAGGCTGAAGAACACAGAATACAGAAAAAAATTGTTTAGAAACAGAGTCAAAGACAGAGAGAGAGAGAGAGAGAGAGAGAGAGAGAGAGAGAGAGAGAGAGAGAGAGAGAGAGAGAGAAAAGAAAAGAGAGAGAGAGAAGGAGTGAGTGAGTGAATGATGGTAGCAAAAGAAAGAACCAGAGTACTCTGGAAATATTTGGGGAGGGAAGAGAAGATTTTCCATTGGAGGGGATGGATGTAGGATGAGCCATTCCAGGATTAGGTGATACCAGAAAGTCTTCTAGAAATAGTAGAATCAACTAAAGAGGTAACATGATGTTTTGTAAAGAGGATTGGGTTCAAATCCCATCTCTCAGTAGCCTTGGACAAGTCTTAATCCCTCTGGGTTTTGGCTTTTCTCCTCTGTAAGAACAGGAATTACTAAGGTCCCTTCTAACTCTGAATCTATGATCCAAGTGTCATCTCATCTTCCTGGCAACAAATTTTTCTGAGATAGACATNTATATGAATAACAACAAAAAGAGAATTCTTGGCAGAAACTCACTCATCTGGCTAGAAATCTCCCCTTCTGGGCACTGGGAGCACTCAAAGCAGCAGACTGGCTGCCCTTGCAATGGGGTCTTCCTGAATCCAGGGCCACAATTGTCACTGCATACTCCACAGGAAACCTAAGGCAATAACAGAAGAATGGAATATATTTCTGCTAAGGTTTGGGGTGGGAAAGGGGAGGTTAATTTTCTATGTAACTCTTGCTTTGAAAACTGCTGTCAAAGAAAGTTATTGGTAGTAGAGATACACTGCAGACCTTGGATTCAGGAAGACATGAATTTAAATCCAGCTTAATGTATTAGCTCTAACACCCTGGCCAATACATTTATGTTTTATGTGCTTCTGTTTAGTAAACTGTCAAATAGGATAATAATACTACTTAACTCACAGGATGGTTGGGAGGACAAAAAGAGATAAAATTTATAAAGGACCTTGCAACTATTAAGTGTGTAATAATGCCTCTTCCCTTTATATATTTTCCATTTATATATCTTTAAGATGGAAGAAATTCTTATTGAGTGTGGTAGTTTTAGTGATATTTTGGAGAAGCTCTCAACTATTATGACTAGAAGGGAGACAAAGCATAATGGAACCTTGGAGAAGAGGACCCCAGATGACAAAGTAGGTAGAAGTGATGGATGATGAAAGTGACTTATTGAAAAGAAACAAAACTTAAAGAGATGTCTTGGGGAGGAACACTGGATATATTAAGAAGATATACTATTTTAGACCCAAGATGGTGGAAAAGGAGAATATAGTACAGCACAACTGTAAACCACAGCTTCTCAAACAGATCTAGAAATTCATCAGAATTTTTCATAGATGTAAGAAAAATTCAGTCATTTTTCAAGACCAGGTTGACATAAGGATATATACAGAGGGATCTAGAGATTCTAGAGAAAGCGTTTGGGCAAGTTAATGCCATATGAGTCTATGCACCAAGAAAAGAGCAATTCCTAAATGAATAACACAACACCTTAATGAGAACAGGTACTTTATTTTAGGTCTGTCCCTCACTATTCATTTTGGATCAGAAATCCAGAATGGACTGTGAAGGTAATGTGTACCCACAATTGATCTTCTGGAGTAAGGATTGGTGTCAGGTTCTATACTGTATACAATGAAAGGAGTAGTTGTAGTAACAAACAGGATTTTTTAACAGTTAAATGTTTTTAATCAGTGAAATCAGTGTTGGATGAAAAATTTAGAAAAATACAAACTATTTCAAAGAAAAATTGGAAAAAGATTAAATAGATTGAAACGAGATGGACAAAAATCTGTCATAATAACAAACTCTGAACACCAAAATGAACAAAATGGAAACCATTGACCTCATGAGAAAACAAGGACTATTTAATTAAATTCAAAAGATTGAAAAGTCAAAGAAAACAAAGTATCTCAAAACAAAAATAAATTATCTCAAAAACATATAGAGGAGAAAAAATAAGAACTATAAGTCTATCTAAATTCCATTACCACGGAGAGAAATCAGATACCAAATTTCACGAAATCTTAAAAACAAATCTGCCTATATCTTAGAAACAGAGAACAAAAAATGAAATTTTAAAAATCCACTTACTCACACTGAGTTTGTAAAATAATTTCCAAAATGAGACTTCTGAGGAAATTCTAGTCAAAATCTAGAGTTCTCAATACAAGTGAAAAATAACTCAAGTATCCAGAAAGAAAAATTCATTTCAGTATTCATGTAATCACAAATTAATCATAGTCATGGTAAAGATCACATAACTTATGGCAACCACCACCCAAATGGATCAGGTAGTTTGGAATACCATATTCCAGAAGGGAAAGTATATAAGTTTATAACCTAGAAATAACTTTCCTAGAAAACTAAAAAAAAAACAGAACTTTAATTAATAAATTATTACTCATGAAAAAATTCAACCTATATAGAAATTATGAGGTTAAAAAATATGTCAAGAGGATAAAAAACTAATAATAAGACTATTTGTTCTTCACCTTCAAGTGGGTCTATTATGTCTTCATGAAATTAAGAAAGGAATGGAAAGAATGGAAAATGAATACAATAAGTGGAGAAGGGAATGGAAAGATAGGGGAAAGTATTTCACATAACCATGGTATCTAAGAAGATATATGTTCAAAAAAAGGACAAGAGGCTGACATTTCAAATTCATTCTCATATAAACTGCTCAGAAAAGGGAGAAAATGGAATCAGAAGGTAGATTAACAGAGTGTAGACAAGTGATAGAACAAAGACAATGCCAGGCATAGTCAGGAATATGATTCTTCCTGAGTTCAAATATGGTGTCAGGCACTTGCTAGCTATTTTATCCTGACCAAGTCACTTAATCCTATTTGCCTCTGTTTCTTCATCTGTAAAATGAAATAGAGAAGGAAGTAGGAAAGCACTTTATTATCTTTGCTAGGAAAATGCAAAATAGGGTCACGAAGAATCTAACATAACTAAAACAAGTAAACAAAAATTCAAGGAGAGATAATGACTAAGAAAAATAAACTATAACTTAGGATGTACAAAAATATTTATAACTATTTTTCAAGTGGCAAAGAATGGTAATCTGAAACTTTGGCCATAAATTGAAGAATTACTAAACAAGTAAATGACAGCATTTTTTCATGTGTAAAATGGAAGGAAATGTACTAGATGGAGTATTGAGGTCTCTTCATTACCTACAGCTATAAGATTATTTTTCAAATAGTCATTAGATGTCTTACGTACATAAATATATGCATTGTAGAGTCAACCAAATAGGACAAAAATTGTTCCTGCGATTAGAACTAAAATTTAACATTTAAAATGTCTCTGACCTTTGAATTACACCAGCCCCACTCTATGGCATCCACATGAATTGTGAAATCTCCATCAAGTGAAACCTTAGGTATAAACTGACCCACTTTTATCAGAACTTCTGTATCATTAGGAAAGATCACATAGTTCATAATGGCGTATTGAGCTTCAGAAGTTTTACTCTCTTCTACAAACACATCATCACCAGCACTGTTCTTAAACTGGGTATTCTTCAGGAAATAGTGTAGCTGAAAAGGAAGAAAAAACGTTATCACGGGGTGATACCAGAGGGAAGGGCTCCCCAGAACTGCACACTATAAGTAATATGAGAAATACTAGTCCTGTTTTGTAGCCTTATTGAATTTGAATTTTGTAGTCTTATTTGGGGGCATAGTAAAAAAATATGGCTTTTTACTGGGACACATAGAAATGGATCTCTGTCCCTACAATGCTGATTACATACCCAAGGTTTATAACCTCAGTTTCAGCCACGGCTCTTCTCCACCTCTCACCCAAGACAGCTAATGATTTTCAAAGTCTATTGATTTCACCTGTGCAATGCTTTTCAAATTGCTCTTCCCTAATAATGTTACAAACTCATTTCCTTGCACATAGACTATTGCAATTCAGAGAGCTTACAGGTGAGTTTAGCTGCCACAGCACAAGTTAATCCTCCTACCAATCAACTATCTATTCACCTGCCAAAGTAATTTTTCTAAAGTGTAGGTCAGTCCATGTCACTCCCATAATTAATAACCTCTAGTGACTTTCTATCACCTCCAAAAAAAAATACAAATTCTTCCTTGTGTCAGTCAAAGTATTTCATGTACTAGCACCATTCCCCTAACTTTTCCAGTCTTCTGTAACTTTAGACCACTCCACACCACTTACTTTCTAATCCAGAGACATCGTCTTCCTTACTTATCCATAAACAAGATGCTTCATCTTTTCTTTCCAGTAGACATTTTCTCTGGCTTTCTTCCATTTCTGGAATTCTTTCACTACTTATCTCCATTTTTTGCTTTTCCTAAAGTCCTTCAATGAAGCTATGAACCAACATCCCACATTCTAAAAGAAACTTTTCATGATCCATCTTAGTTCTTATGCCTTCTCTTTGTTAGTTATTTATATTTATCAATAGGCAGATTATTTGTATACATTGGTTTTCTTGTTACCTCTCTCATTAGATCATTAGCTCCTCAGGAGCAAGAACTTAGTACCCAGTACATTGCATTGCATTTAGTAGGCACTAAATAAATCTTTGTAACTAACTAAGTACTGTCATTGCCAAGAACAGGGTTTTACTTATGGAGTTAAAAAACTCAAGACTGGGTGCACTGTATCACTCAGCTTTGTGGTTACGTAAATTAGGGAAAGATGATCCATGTTGTGATAAACTTACATCCCATCAAGGGGAACACAGTTCTCAGAGATAAGCCTGAGGCATATACATGTTCATTTCCATTCTTTTGTGAATTCCCTCATCAGAGCATAATTGATTGGTAGAGTCAAGTGAATAGTCCTTGAGTCCTTGAAAAGGAATAGATGTCACATGAGGAAAATTAAGACTTGCTTTATCATTGTCCAATGAAAATATTTTTAGAATTGCCTAATATTTCTATGGAAAATATTGCTTTTAGGGACAGCTGGGTGACTCAGTGAATTGAGAGCCAGGCCTAGAGACAGGAGGTCCTGGGTTCCAATATGACCTCAGACACTTCCTTCACTTGACCCCTATTGCCTAGCCCTTATCACTCTTCTGCCTTAGAACCAATATATAGCATTGATTCTAAGATGGAAGATAAGGGTTTTCAAAAAAGGAAATGATTACTTCCAGTGAATTTCTTTTTATCCATACCTAAAATAATTCCAATTGCAAATTATCAGCTAGACTTTTTGAATCATACAATTCATCAATATTTATTAAACAATGCTTAAGTGAAACAAAATGCATTAAGGATCATTTTGAATGCCTTGCAACACTATGGATTCTTAAATCCATAGGCCCATAATGACAAACCAATGACACACATAACAAAGAGGGCATGACACAGACCTCTCTGTGGGCAAGCATGTTGTTGCCCACCAATTAGTCACTAGAAAAGCAGAGGGACTCAGACAGAGCTAGTCCCTTCCCCCTCTCCAACATTCTTCCCAGTAGCTCAATAGGAGTACCGACTGCTCCCCCCTTAGCTGAGTGCTTCAGCCACTCCCCTCCTTTTGACCTTCCCCTATATGGGGCAAGGAGCAAGGCATGGCATGTGGTCTCTAAAAGATTTGCAATCATCGTCCTATTTCCTTTAAAAGCTATGCATGGATGCATGTTCATCCGGACATTATATACATATATGCTTCTTTGCACCTTCTTCTCTTTGATCCTGTTATGCTTTCCACCTTGGGAAAAGTAGAACACATTAAATGTCCTTTCCACATGAACATTTTTCAACTTATTCAACAAATTTAATACATCCCACTCCCATAAATGATTTCTTCAATATTTTAAAAATATCCATCTCTATCAAGTTATCATCTGGCCTGGGGAAGGGAATATTTTTACCTGGCAGTATTCCAATAGACATTCTCTGGCTTAAATGCTAAGTGCTAGCTATCAACATCCTTTTTATTTTTTTATTTTATTATTTAAATACTTATTTATTTTTAGAAAAATTTTCCATGGTTACATAATTTATGTTTTTACTTTACCCTTCACCACTGCTCAACCCTGCCCCAACCCCAGCCTTTGTCAAGACTTATTTACATAGTATTGATAGTTACATTGGTGTGGTCTTTTTGCGTCAACTACTCAATCATATCCTCATCAACCCAAGTGTTCAAGCAGTTGTTTTTCTTCTGTGTTTCCACTCCTGTAGTTCTTCTTCTGAATGTGGGTAGTGTTCTTTTCCATAAATCCCTCAGAATTGTCTTGAGTCATTGCAATGCTGCTAGTACAGAAGTCCATTACATTCGATTTTACCACACTGTATCAGTCTCTGTGTACAATGTTCTTCTGGCTCTGCTCTTTTCACTCTGCATCAATTCCTGGAGGTCTTTCCAGTACACATGGAATTCCTCCAGTTTATTATTCCTTTGAGCACAATAGTATTCCATCACCAGCATATACCACAATTTGTTCAGCCATTCACCAATTGAAGGACATACCCTCCTTTTCCAGTTTTTTGCCACCACAAAGAGCGCTGCTATAAATATTTTTGTGCAAGTCTGTTTATCTATGATCTCTTTGGGGTACAATCCCAGCAATGGTATGGCTGGATCAAAGGGCAGGCATTCTTTTATCACTCTTTAGGCATAGTTCCAAATTCCAAGCTCCAGAATGGTTGGATCAGTTCACAACTCTACCAGCAGTGCATTAATGTCCCAATTTGATCACATCCCCTCCAGCATTCATTACTCTCCCCTGCTATCATTTTAGCCAATCTGCTAGGTGTGAGGTGGTACCTCAGAGTTGTTTTCATTTGCAATTCTCTAATTATTAGAGATTTAGAACTCTTTCTCATGTACTTATTGATACATTTGATTTCTTTATCTGAAAATTGCCTATTCATATCCCTTTCCCATTTATCAATTGGGGATTGGGTTGATTTTTTATACAATTGATTTAGCTCCTTGTATATTTGAGAAATTAGACCTCTGTCAGAATTTTTTGTTATAAAGATTTTTTCCCAGTTTGTTGTTTCCCTTCTGATTTTGGTTGCATTGTTTTTGTTTGTACAAAAAAAATCTTAATTTAATCTAATTGTAATTTTTGTAATTAATTTTTAATAATAAATAAAAATAAAAATAAAATTTTTGTAATTTTCTCTATCTCTTGCTTGGTTTTAAAATCTTTCCTTTCCCAGAGATCTGACAAGTATACTATTCTATGTTCACCTAATTTACTTACAGTTTCCTTCTTTATATTCAAGTCTTTCACCCATTCTGAATTTATCTTGGTGTAGGGTGTGAGATGTTGATCTAAACCTAATCTCTCCCATATTGTTTTCCAAATTTCCCAGCAGTTTTTGTCAAATAGTGGATTTTTGTCCCAAAAGTTGGGCTCTTTGGGTTTATCATACACTGTTTTGCTGATGTCACTAACCCCAAGTCTATTCCACTGATACTCCCTTCTGTCTCTTAGCCAGTACGATATTTTTTGATGATTGCTGCTTTATAGTATAGCTTAATATCTGGTACTGCTAAGCCACCTTCCTTAATGTTTTTTTTTCATTATTTCCCTTGATATTCTTGATCTTTTGTTCTTCCAAATAAACTTTGTTACAGTTTTTTCTAATGCATTAAAAAAGGATTTTGGTAGTTTGATAGGTATGGCACTAAATAAGTAAATAAATTTGGATAGAATGGTCATTTTTATTATGTTAGCTCATCATACCCATGAGCAATCAATATTTTTCCAATGGTTTAGATCTAGTTTTACTTGTTTGGAAAATGTTTTGTAGTTATGTTCATATAATTCCTGTTTGTTTTGGTAGATAGATTCCTAAGTATTTTATACTGTCTAGGGGGATTTTAAATGGTGTTTCTCTTTCTACCTCTTGCTGTTGTAATGTGTTGGAAATACATAGAAATGCTGATGATTTATGTGCATTTATTTTGTATCCTACAACTTTGCTGAAGTTGTTGATTATTTCTACAAGCTTCTTAGTTGATTCTCTAGGATTTTTAAGTAGACCATCATATCATCTGCAAAGAGTGATAGCTTAGACTCCTCGTTGCCTATTTTGATACCTTCAATTTCTTTTCCTTCTCTAATTGCTACTGCTAGTGTTTCTAGCACATTGTTCAATAATAGAGATAAAAATAGGCATCCTTGTTTCACACCTGATCTTATTGGAAAGGCTTCTAATTTATCCCCATTGCATATGATGCTTGTTGAAGATTTAAGATAAATACTGTTTATTATTTTTAGGAAAGGACCTTCTATTCCTATACATTCTAATGTTTTCAGTAGGAATGGGTATTGTATTTTGTAAAAGGATTTTTCAGCATTTATTGAGATAATCATGTAGTTTTTGTTGGTTTGCTTGTTGATATGGACAATTATGTGGATGGTTTTCCTAATGTTGAACCATCCTTACATTCCTGGTATAAATCCCACCTGATCATGGTGGATGATCCTCTTGGATCACTTGCTGGAGTCTTTTTGCTAGTATTCTATTTAAGATTTTTGAGTTCATTAGGGAGATTGGTCCGTAGTTTTCTTTGTTTTTGAACTACCTGGCTTTGGAATCAGTACCATATTTGTGTCATAAAAGGAATTTTGTAGGGCTCCTTCTTTGCTTATCATATCAAATAATTTGTGCAGTATTGGGATTAGTTGTTTTTTGAATGTCTGATAGAATTCACTTGTGAATCCATCAGGCCCTGGCGATTTTTTCTTAGGGAGTTCTTTGATGGCTTGTTCAATTTCTTTTTCTCATATGGGATTATTTAGGTATTCTATTTCTTCTGCTGTTAATCTAGGTAATTTTTATTTTTATAAATATTTATCCATATCTCTTAAATTGCTATATTTATTGTCATATAATTGGGCGAAATAATTTTTAATGATTGCCTTAATTTCCCCTTCATTAGAGGTGAGGTCTCCCTTATCATCTTTGAAACTGTCAATTTGGTTTTCTTCTTTGCTTTTTTTATTTTAAACCCTTAACTTTTGTGTATTGACTTATAGGTGGAAGATTGGCAAGGGTAGGCAATGGGGGTCAAGTGACTTGCCCAGGGTCACACAGCTGGGAAGTGTCTGAGGCCGGATTTGAACCTAGGACTTCCTGTCTCTAGGTCTGGCTCTCAATCTACTGAGCTACCCAGCTGCCCCCTTTGCTTTTTTTTAATTAGATTGACCAGTACTTTGTCTATTTTATCTGTTTTTTCATAATACCAGCTTCTAGTCTTATTTATTAATTCAATAGTTCTTTTACTTTCAATTTTATTAATTTCTCCTTTGATTTTTATTATTCCTAATATAGTTTTCATCTGAGAATTTTTAATTTTTCGCTTTCTAGTTTTTTAAGTTGTATGCCCAATTCATTAACCTCTGCCCTCCCTAATTTATTAATATATGCACTCAGTGATATAAGTTTTCCCCTTAGAACTGCTTTGGCTGCATCCCATAAGTTTGGGTAAGATGTCTCATCATTGTCATTGTCTACAATGAAATTATTAATTGTTTCTGTGATTTGTTCTTTCACTAAACTATTTTGGAGAATCGTATTTAATTTCCAATTAGTTTTTGGTTTGCCTCTCAATTAATTCTTTTTTTTTAAGCTTAAACCCTTAACTTCTATGTATTGACTTTATAGATAGAAGATTGGTAAGGGTAGGCAATGGGGGTCAAGTGACTTGCCCAGGGACACACAGCTGGGAAGTGTCTGAGGCCAGATTTGAACCTAGGACCTCCTGTCTCTAGGCCTGGCTCTCAATCCACTGAGCTACCCAGCTGCGACCTCTCCATTAATTCTTTTTTTAAAACCCTTGTACTTCGGTGTATTGTCTCATAGGTGGAAGATTGGTAAGAGTGGGCAATGGGGGTCCAGTGACTTGCCCAGGGTCACACAGCTGAGAAGTGGCTGAGGCCAGGTTTGAACCTAGGACCTCCTGTCTCTAGGCCTGACTCTCACTCCACTGAGCTACCCAGCTGCCCCCTCCATTAATTCTTACTAATAACTATTTTCATTGCATTATGATCTGAGGTTACATTTATTATTTCTGCTTTTTTGCATTTGTTTGCCATGTTTCTGTGCCCTATTACATGGTCTATCTTTGGGAATGTTCCATGTGCTGCTGAAAAGAAGGTCTAATCCTTTTTGTCTCTTTATTTTTCTCCATATATCTATTAACTCTAATTTTTCTAGGGTTTCATTCACCTCTCTTATCTCTTTCTTATTTATTTTTTGGTTTGATTTATCTAGATCTGATAGGGGAAGTTTGAGGTCCCCCACCAGTATGATTTTGCTATCTATTTCCTCCTTAAGCTCCACTAGCTTCTCCTTTAGAAATTTGGAAGCTATACCATTTGGTGCATACATATTGAGTACTGATATTTCTTCATGGTTTATACTGTCTTTTATTAGGATATAGTTACCTTCCCTATCTCTTTTAACCTTTTTTATTTTTACTTTGGCTCTGTCAGAGATCATGATTGCCACCCCTGCCTTCTTTTTCTCATTTGAAGCCCAAAAGATTTTGCTTCATCCTCTCATTTTCACTCTATGGCTGTCTGTCTGTTTCATGTGTGTTTCTTGTAGACAAGATATGGTTGGGTTTTGGTTTCTAATCCACTCTGCTATTTGCTTCCATTTTATGGGTGAGTTCATCCCATTCACATTCAGAGTTATAAGGATCAACTGTGCATTCCCAGATATTTTGATTCTCTCTCCTAATCCTGTCCTTTCTTCTTTCACTGTTTCCTTCTATACCAGTGTTTTGTTTTTAATCAGTTCCTATAATCCCCTCCATTGTTGTAATTCCCTTTCTCCCCCTCCCTTCTTATTCCCCTCTTAATGTTCTTTAAAGCCACGCAGCACTCCCCACCAAGCCCTCTCCCTTCCTAGTTTTACTTCCCTCCCCACCAGTCCCTTTGTTTCACTTCTACTTCTCTATAGGTTTTGAATCAATTTTCTGCCCCTATGGATCTGATTGTTCTTCTCTAAGTTGATTTCAATGCACTTAATTATTGAATATTACTTCTCTCTAACCTCTTTACCCTTACAGTGTATTGTACACAGGCTTTAGAAGATCTCAAAATTCAATTAACTCAAGAACTTCAGGAACTCAAAAAACAATCAAGAGAGGCTGAAAACAATTTGAAAAAGGAAATACATGAGCAAAAACAAGAAAATAAAGTATTAAAAGCCAGAATTGGCCAGCTTGAAAATGAAGCAAAGAAGGCAAAAGATGATCTACAAAGAAAATCAGATCAGAAAGAGAAGGATGACCAAAAAGCAAGTGATGAAATTCAGTCTTTAAAAAACAGAACTCAACGACTAGGAGCAAATGACTTCACAAGGCAGCAAGAATATATTAAACAAAATTTTAAAAAATGAAAATTTTGAGGAGAATATGAAACACCTCATTGATTCAACCAAAGATCTGGAGAACAGAGCTAGAAGAGACAACTTAAGAAGTATTGGTTTACCAGAACATCATGATAAAAGAAAAAGTTTAGATAGCATTTTATAAGAAATTATCAGAGAAAATTGCCCAGAAATTCTTGAACAAGAGGGAAAAGTGGAAATAGACAGGATCCACAGATCACCTCCTACATTTAATCCACAACTGACAACTTCCAGGAATATTATAACCAAATTCAAAAACTACCAGACCAAGGAAAAAATATCACAAGCTGCTAAAAAGAAGTTATTCAGATATCAGGGAACCACAGTTAGGATAACACAGGATCTGGCTGCATCTACATTGAAGGACGGAAGGCATGGAACACAATATTCAGGAAATCAAGAGAACTGGGTCTACAACCAGGAATCAACTATCCAGCAAGACTAACTATATTATTGCAGGGGAAAGTATGGTCATTCAATAAAATTGAGGACTCCCAAACATTCATCAAGAAAAAAACCGGACTTAAACAGAGAGTTTTCTGCCCAAACCCAGAACCCAAGAGAATCAACATAAGGTAATTAAGAGAATGGGGGGAGGAGAAAAAAATTATTTTCTTTAAGGGACACAACAAGTTAAATCAAATTATATCCCAAGAAGAAAAGATGGTATTGGCAAATATTAATAATTATTATTACCTAAAGGGTAACTAGAAGAAGTTTACATAGAGGAAACAGGGACAAACTATATAGGATGAAATGTCAAGAGATATATAAATATATGTATGTATGTATGTATATATGTATGTAGGTAGGTAGGTATAAATATATATAAAATTGGGGGGGAAGATAATAATAAGAAAAATAGGAAAGGAAACAAAAAGGAATAAATTTATGTTCCATAAAGAAGCATGTGGGATCAACATGGAAAAATAACAATCAACATCATTTTTAAAGGGAAGCCTCCAAAAAGAAACACAAGCCTTGAGATATGGGAATATCTCTTTCTTATTTGCAGAGTCTGTGCCTCACTTAAAGTTTTCCAAGGGTCCTTTAGTTTTCATGACAATAACATCACATTTCTTCATTATCTTAACTACTCACACACTTCCAGATCTTTTTTCAGATTAATTTTCCTCCTGTCTCACATCTCCAAAAGACTTTGAGACATTATAAATTAGATTTCGAAAAGGTATCTTAAAATTAACATGTCCAAAAGGAAACTCATTATCTTCCCCCCTAAGCTCTCCCTCCAACATACTTTTCCTACTATTGTAGAGGGCAACACTGTTTTCTAGTCCCTCAAATCCACTTTGTTGTCAAGGCCTATTGTTTTACCTTAACATGTCTCATTCTCTTATCTAACACTGCCACTGTCCCTGATAAAATCTGAGGTAACTCAAGAAACAGAAATTTGTGGTTCTGGGGACATCAATTTATTAAACAATGTATGCCAATTATAAAACAAATCACTACCAGGACTCCTCAGCTTGGTATTGGAATGCAAAAAAAGGGGGAGGAAAATATTTATGTATTAAACGAAAATGATAAGATATTGTTAAAATGACTGAAGGAGAGCCCCAAAGATATAATTGGTTGGCTAGTCTGTTTGTGTGTTAAGACTAGCTAGGTTACTCTCCTCCCTAACACTGAGAGCTTCAAGGGGTTTAACTCTGTGATGTTATGGAGAACAGAGATGGACAGGAACCAGAGTTCAGACAAAGGACTTTTTGGGTTTTGGTATAGACTATTTGCCAGGGCTTAGCAAATGGCCTGGCCCCCTAGAAGTCCCCAATGAACCCAGTTACTGTCAGAGATACAACAATGGCAGACAGCTTTGGGTTTAGCTTGAACAAAGCTTAATAGTGTTGTCTCCCCATATTCCCCTCACACCCTCAGCCCAATTCAGGTATTCCCAAGGAACTCTAATATGATTGTATATCTCTCAAACAAGGATGATTTATTATGACAGGAACAAGCAGTAATAGGATATTGGGATCAGGAAACCTTATTTTAACCCACAAGAAGTTTGGGGACTCTGGTCTATGCCAAGCCAATGGATTTGGCTTCAAACATTCTTCTTCCTTCCTTTATTTCTATCAGCTAACCTAACCTAATGGCAGTAGCAAGTGCCTCTCTTTAGTTGGCATAGAGTAGGGTAGAGTGTCTTCAGGCTGACTCAGCGAGCTTTCTCGGTTGGAGATTCCTCCAGCTTCTGTCGATGTCTAGTAAGCCTCTTTGGTTTTATTCAGTAGAAACGAGAACACTTTCAGATCTCAGGGCACAAGGGTGAGAAAGGGAAAACCCCAGGTATCCAAATTTTGATTCCTGAGGTGATGTAAAGTCCTCTGCCCTGTACCAAGTCCAAAGACGAAATCCTCCTCCCAGTTCTATTTCCCACAAGCCTCTGTTCTCCTTCTAATTGTCATATCTGTCCTTCAAATTTTCTTGCAACATTCCAAAACTATCCTCTCTGTGCCACACTTTTCCTACAATTCATCCCTTTTTCATATCGGGACCATCCCAAGGTCACTATCGTAAATTTTTTATATTTACCACATAGCTAATTTAATCTATTTCTAACTAATCCCCCTAAAATAACAAAATTCCCTTTTGCATTCTATTGCTGTACTAAACTAACTCTACTATGCTAAGAGATTTTGCAGGAAAGTTATGGGTAAGGGAAATTTTGGAATTCATAACAATGCATACACAAAGTAAAACAAATGTTTCAACATATTAACTACTAAGAACTTTAGCTGTACTAATAGCAATACCTACTCTTGCAAATCTTAACTAATACAACCAGTTTCTATCTATACTTATTACTATGCAATTATCCTATTTATTTTCCATCAATCAATTTCAGCATGTTTTACAATCAACTTTTTCAACTATGTAATCTGCCTATTCTTTTTTTAATTTTTGTTTTTTTAATATTTTATTTTTTTAGAAAAAATTTCCATGGTGACATGATTCTTGTTTTTACTTTTTACTTTCCCCTTCACCCCCCTTTACCCCTCCATATCCAATGCACATTTCCACTGGTTTTAACATGTGTGATCAATCAAGACTTATTTACATATTATTGATAGTTGCAATGGTGTGGTCATTTTGGGTCTACATCCCCAACCATGCCCACATCAATACATGTGTTCAAGCAGTTGTTTTTCTTCTGTGTTTCCACTCCTGCAGTTCTTCCTCTGAATGTAGGTAGCCTTCTTTTCCATAAATCCCTCAGAATTGTCCTATTCTGCCTATTCTTAATCAAAACGTAACACCCTTTGCTATGTTTATACTAACACTTAATCTAACCACTACTTGTTACATAATATTTCCTATGTCCTTACTCTATTCAATATAATACTTCTATGTACAAAGTATTTACATGCTATGATACATATCTACACACCCTATACCTACATTGCTAACCTATTTTACAAGCATGTATAATTTTTTACAGAAATTATGTACATATGATACAATATTATTACATTATTCCCTAGTCCTGATGTTAGTCAGATAGAAATATCAGCTGATCTTTCTATTTGTCTAAGACCTTATGGAACTAACCAGTTATTTACATATTTACATTTTGCATTTTTGCAAATGCAGATTCTCCTCTCCTCTCCTCTCCTCTCCTCTTCTCTCCTTTCCTCTTCTCTCCTCTCCTCTCCTCTATCCACACTAGGTCAACAACATAAATCAGTTTGTCTTGTGTTTTGTGTCTTTTTATGTGGTATTACATGCATATACTTACCTTTTCTCCAGTTTTCTCTTCTTATGCATCTTGACTGAAGTTTCCCTTCTTTCTTGCAAGTTATTTAGTCTTGTACGTGTTCCCTAATGTGTGAAGTTTATTTGGTTTTGTGTTGTTGCCGCACCAATCTTACATACTATTCCCATTACCTTTCTGTCCTCTTCTTATATACAATTTTTACAAAGTTCAATGTCAGCTGTCCATTTCAGCCTGGCAAAACTTTGTTTTTCATTCTAGCAGCTTGTCTTAAGCTTTCCCTCTGAGATGCTTTGTTTTCCTTTTCTTTTCTTCTCTCTATCATCTTGCCAGTTGCCTATTGTTGACTGTCATGATCTCCTCTTGCTCTGGAATATTTTCTGTAATTAATCTTTTATTGTGATGTTCTTTTCATGTTTATGATTTATTTTCATTTCTCAGCACTTTCTGTTTCCTCAATATTTTGACTTTTATCTAGATCTTCTACATTGGTGTAAGGTTTTTTTTCTGGCTTTATGTGTGAACAGTGGATCCACAAATCTATTTCTGCAACTTTAATAGAACTCAGTGTAGTTAATAAAATGGTCTGATCCATTTTATATCTGTAGCTGATTTTTGGCTAAAGTTCTTGATGTAAACTTTATCTCCTAGTTAAACACATTTCATGTAATTGTTATTCTATTTTGCGATGCCTGTATATATTTTGTTAATTGACAATCTCCTCCTATCATGTAAACTAGTTTGAAAGTTCTTCCCTGCCAAATTGCATGTCTGTACAGCATTTCAAATGCTGAAATGTGTAAGTCCCCACTTGGTCTTGTTCTAAGATGGAACAGAACTAATGATAGAATATCTGTCCACTTCAATTGTGTTTCTGAACAGAGTTTGCTAATGACTGCTTTCATGTCTCTGTTGAGTCTTTCCACTTGACACAAATTTTGGGGGTGGTATGGTGTGTGATAATTTGCTTCTATTCCAAGGTTTTTGTAAACTTCATTCAATATTGATTGTGCAAAGTGGGTCCACCTGTCTGAATCTCTCTTATTGGGGATTACAAATCTGGGAATAATCTCTTTCAATAAGATTTTTACCACAAATGCCAAATTGTTCTTATTGGCCAGAAAAACTTCTGGCCATCTAGTTAGTCTGTTGATGATAACTAGGCAATACCTAAACCCTTTATCTCTTGGTATGTTAATAAAGTAAATCAGTATACATTCAAATGAAGTATAAGCTAGAGGATGACCTCCTAACACCTTGCTCTTATACATTCCCTGATTCAACTGCATACAAATTTTCCATTTCTGACAGACTCTTATGGCATATGAAGATATTCCTGGTACAGTCCAAAATCATCGTACTGAGTCAATCATTGCTTGAGTCCCATAGTGTCCCTTTGCATGTATTGCATTACATACATGATAGAATAAAGTCCTAGGCAACATGAGTTTGCCTAGTTCAGAAAACCATATGCCTCCTCTCTGGCTCAATTATTTTTCCATGTCTGAACTTCCTGTTCATTGTAGGCATTAGTCAGATTATCCTTTTCAATTAGTGAAAAAATCAGGACATGAATTGGACTTATTCTTGCTATATATTTTGCTGTTATATCAGATTCCCTAAGGACACTGGGTCTTTCCCAAACCTGTGCAATCTGCAGTGAACTGCTGCTACCTCTTTAGGCAATGGTATGGCCTCAAGAAGTTGCATTATGATTTTGGAATAGTACCTAATCAACAAGCCTGGGATATGGGGAATATAGAAATAGAAGCACAAATCATCCAAATATACAAACAGAATGAGAATACTGAGCCTCAAGTTATGAACAAAGTGGAGGATGAAATTTATTCAGCACTGACTGACATTGGTGCAACATGATCAGTGCTAAATACATCTCCTGAGCACAGTAAAATCATAGGATCTGTGCAAGTCATGAGTACAACAGGGTAAACACAAAGAGTACCTTAATTAAAATCAAAAATGGTAACCCTAGGACCCTTAACAACAGAACGCACATTCCTATTCCCAGAATGTCCTTCAAACCTCCTTGGGAGGGAATTTTTGTGTAAAATTGGGGCTACAATTCAATGTGACACAACAGGGAAAATTTACATACATCTGTTTAAAGAGTACCCATATCCCAGTCTTGTTGATCAGTTACTATTCCATCTGCTCTTAAACATTCATTTTGCAATCCATCTGTATTTTGAAATGGAATTGCACAAGCATGAAAATTTGGGAATGTTGGAATAATGTCTATGCTTAACATTTTCCCTGCATATGTTATTGGCTTGAACTCTTTGGCATTAGGGTTCAATGTTTATTTTGTTACTCTTTCATAGAAATTCCCTTCTGTGTAATCATCTCCTTTTGCTTGGTCTCCAGGAGGTCTGCCTATTTGAATGTTTGAATATATTGAAGGTTCCTCCCCATTGGACTATCTTGTTGTTTGTTTGTCTGCTGTTTCCCCCAGTTCAGTTGAATTTAGTATTTTAGACTCCCTAGAACGCCATAAGATCTGTGTTTCATTTGCTTCTGTTTTTGTTTTTGCTATTTCCTCTTGTCCTCTACTTTCAGATGTTAAAGTACAGTTTTTCCTTTCTGCTTTATTATATTTTCATTTGTGCTGAGAAATGATGCAATTCACTGTTGCTAACATCTATTACTTTGCATTGTTTGCTCCCTAAATCACTGTTTACCAGTAAATTTACTATTTGTGTCCTAGAGTCTTTAACAATATATCCTGGAGGATTCTCAGAAAATGGTGGCTTAAACAGAGCCAATCTTAAAACCTCTGCACCCTTCAACACCAAGATAGAAAACAATGCGCTTGGAGAAGAAAGAGGACCAAATTTAAAAACGGGTCAGAGCAGGAGGAATCCTACTGCTGGACAGCTAAATAGGTAGGCCAAGAAAAAGGCTTAAATTGTTCAACTATCAGGTCTGAGACTAAGGAAGGGGAATCCCAGGAACCCTCCACAACATGCTGTGTGGAGCCTCCCACAGCCCCTGAAATGTCAGGGCAGGCTGGTGCAATGGCCTGGAGAGAGGGCCTTGCTGGCACCAAACTCAGGGAGTTGAACACAGGCATTAAGGACATGACTAGAGGAGAAATACAGAGAAATTCCGCAAAAATGCTTGGAAGATGGCGGCTTAGAGGGAGGCAAAACTCAGACCTCAGACAACTTGGCTTTGTCACACCGAGATGGGGAACAAAGGATTTCAAGAGTAAAAAAATCAGATCAAACACAAGGACAGAGCAGGGGGACCCTACTGCTAGACAGCTCAGCTCAACAAAAACAATCCTTCTTGTCTCCCCCACTTTTTTTCCTTCTCGAGGTTTTGGCCTCAAAGCACATTAAGCAGTACAGACTAATCCAAACAATACAAGCTTAATCCCATCAATTGGACATACAAGAAGTCTTCAGAGGGCAGAAAAAGTAACTACAAACTTCCATTGCCAGCTGGGGAAGTTCTTTCATCAAAGATCATTAAATACATCTGCTTAAACTAACAGAACAGAAAAGAAAAAAATATGAGTAAAGAACAGAAAAAGAGAAAAAGAAATTACAATTGACAGCTTCTTTCAAGGAAATGAAAAGAGAGCAAATGAAATTGAAATAGAAGAAGAGGAAGAAGTTCCAGCAAATTGGACACAGGCTTTAGAAGATCACAAAATTCAATTAACTCAAGAACTACAGGAACTGAAAAAGTAATCAAGAGAGGGTGAAGACAATTTGAAAAAGGAAATACATGAACTAAAACAAGAAAATTAAGTCTTAAAAGCCAAAATTGGCCAGCTCGAAAATCAAGCAAAGAAGGCAAAAGATGATCTACAAAGAAAATCAGACTAGAAAGAGAAAGATGACTAAAAAGCCAGGGATAAAATTCAGTCTTTAAAAAATAGAACTCACCAACTAGAAGAAATGACTTCACAAGACAGCAAGAATATATAAAACAAAATTTAAAAAATGAAAAATTTAAGAAGAATATGAAACACCTCAATGATTAAACCAAAGATCTGGAGAACAGAACTACAAGAGACAACTTAAGAATCATTGCTTTACCAGAACATGGTGACAAAAGAAAAAGTTTAGACATCATCCTAAAAGAAATTATCAGAGCCAACTGCCCTGACATTCTCGAACAAGAGGTAAAAGTGGAAATTGAAAGAATCCCCATATCACCTCCTACATTTAATCAACAACTGACAACTTCCAGGAATTTTACAGCCAAATTCAAAAACTACCAGATTGAGGAAAAAATATTACAAGCTGCTAAAAAGAAGTTATTCAGATATCAGAGAACCACACTTAGGATAACACAGTATCTGGCTGCATCTACATTGAAGGACCAGAAGCCATGGAACATAATATTCCAGAAAGCAAGAGAACTGGGTCTACAACCAAGAATCAACTATCCAGAAAAACTGACTATTTTTACAGGAGAAAATATGGTAATTCAATAAAATTGAGGAATTCCAAGCATTTATAAAGAAAAAACCAGACTTAAACAGAGAGTTTGCTGCCCAAACACAGAACTCAAGAGAATCACCATAAGGTAATTAAGAGAGAGGGGAGGGAGAATCTTTTCTTTAAACAACACAATAAATTCAATTGACTTGTATCCCTAAAAGAAAAGAAGATATTGGCAAATATTAAAAATTGTTATTAGCAACAGGATAACTAGAAGTGTACATAAAGGGAACAGTGACAAACTGTGACAATGACAAACTATGTATCAGAATATATGTTTGTGTGTGTATGTATGTATGTATGTATAAACATATACAAAACTAGAGGGGGAAAAAAGAAGGTAATATTAAGAAAAATGGGAAAACAGACAAAATGGAGTAAATGTATATTCCATAAAGAAGATCATGGGGCCAACAGAGAAGAATAGCAATACACTGGAAGGGTAAAGAGGTTGGAGAGAGGAAATATTTAATACTCAAACCAATTGAAATCAGCGAAAAGAGGGAAGAACAATCAGATCCATTGAGGCAGAGATTTGATTCTCACCCTATAAAGAAGTATAAGGGTAACCAAAGGACTGGTGGGGAAGGAAGTAAAACTAGGAAGGGAGAGGGCAGGTGGAGGAAGCTTAAAAACTCCCTAAAGCAGAATAAGAGGAGAATAAGAAGAGGGAGGGGAGAAAGAGAAGTACAATAAAGGAGGAGTTTAGGGAAACTCATTAAAAACAAAACACTGGTTTAGAAGGAAATAGTGAAAGAAGAAAGGACAGGAAAAGGCAAGAGAACCAAAATGTCTGGGAATACACAGTTGATAATTATAACTCTGAATGTGAATAGGATGAACTAACCCATAAAATGGAAGCAAATAACAGAGTGGGTTAAAAACCAAAATCCTAACATATGTTATCTACAAGAAACACATGTGAGACAGGCAGACATACATAGAGTAAAAATGAAAGGATGGAGCAAAACCTATTGGGATTCAAATGAGAAAAAGAAGGCAGGGGTTGCCATCATGTTCTCTGACAAAGCCAAAGTAAAAATAGGTATGGTTAAAAGGGATAGGGAAGGTAATTAAATTCTAATAAAAGACAGTATAAATAAGGAAGAAATATCAGTACTCAACATGTATGCACCAAACTGTATAGCCTCCAAATTTCTAAAGGAGAAGCTAGAGGAGCTCAAGGATGAAATAGATAGCAAAACTATACTAGTGGGGTACCTCAAACTTCCCCTATCAGATCTAGACAAATCAAAACAAAAAATAAATAAGAAAAAGATAAGAGATGTGAATGAAATCCTAAAAAAACTAGAGTTAATAGATATATGGAGAAAAATAAATAGGGACAAAAAGGAATACACCTTCTTCTCAGCAGCGCATGAAACATTCACAAAGATAGACCATGTACTAGGGCATAGAAATATAGCAAACAAATTCAAAAAGCAGAAATAATAAATGTAACCTTCTCAGATAATAATGAAATAAAAATAGTTATTAGTAAGGATACATGGAGAGGCAAACCAAAAACTAATTGGAAAGTAAATCATATGATTCTCCAAAATAAGTTAGTGAAAGAACAAATAATTGAAAAAATTAATAATTTCATTGAAGACAATGACAATGATGAGACTTCTTACCAAAACCTATGGGATGCAGCCAAAGCAGTTCTGAGGGGAAAATTTATATCACTGAGTGCATATATTAACAAATTAGGGAGGACAGAGATCAATGAATTGGGCATGCAACTTAAAAAACTAGAAAATAAACAAATTAAAAATCTCCAGATGAAAATTAATTAGAAATACTAAAAATCAAAGGAGAAAATAAAATTAAAGGAAAAGAACTATTTATGTAATAAATAAGACAAGAAGCTGGTATTTTGAAAAAACAGATAAAATAGACAAAGTACTGGTAAATCTAATTTTAAAAAAAAGCAAAGAAGAAAACCAAATTAACAGTATCAAAGATGAAAAGAGAGACATCACCTTTAATGAAGGGAAAATTAAGACAATCATTAAAAACTATTTTACCCAATTGTATGTCAATAAATTTAGCAATCTAGAAGATATGGATGGATATTTACAAAAATATAAATTGCCTAGATTAACTGCAGAAGAAATAGAATACTTAAATAATCCAATATCAGAAAAAGAAATTGAACAAGCCATCAAAGAACTCCCTAAGAAAAAATCGCCAGGGCCTGATGGATTCACAAGTGAATTCTATCAGACATTCAAAGAGCAACTAATCCCAATACTATACAAA